>NW_024067697.1:505000-805000 GCF_009389715.1 Phoenix dactylifera
CTAACATTTATTCTTTACATTCAACTCAGCTTTAATCTAGTACCTTTTCTCTATTAATTTGTGAATTTTAGCAGAGGGGACTACCTAAAACTAAGAAACATATGTTGACAGACACAAAATATGGTTCCCATATAGGCAATGTCTAACTTCTCCTCTAATAGTTCCTGCAAAGAAAAGGATGGAAGAAGAGAAATCTTATAGAAAGCTCTTCGAAGTTTATGCTAACTAAATGCTAGTGCACCGACAAATAAGCCAATGAGAATAAATTAATTAAAAATGAGACGCGAGATCTGTGACAGAAGGAAAGCAAAATGAACTCAGAAATCTAGAGATGAAATTTCTTAGTTTAATCCACAATAGCTTCGAGGTCAAATAGAGAAATACCCCACAGGCTCAAGTTTGTAAAATTTCATCATCGACATAGTTAGTACCAATATACCATTTTCCTCTAAAATTATGAAGATGTTCTTTTGCCTTTTGGTGCATCTCCACACTTCAATATTAACTGCTACAAAAGAATACGAGAGTTCCAGGTTTTGTTACTCAAATCATCCCTCGGATGTATTTCACCTTATTTCTCATTCCCGCAAGCTATGATTAATGTAAAGACCTAAACTTCTCGATGCAATGTTTACATATTTTGTGGAAAAATGTTTTCCTTCTTGTGATGCGCATTTAATGCAACCACAGGTGTAACTAGAGCCAATCACATATTAAATGGTAATAATGAATCACATATTTTGACTTGGTCAAGAATAAGAAAAAAAAAATTTTTTTTGCACCACAAATTGAAGGACAACAATTTTCTCCTTTTCCATTAATATTTGTGCTTGGGCATGAATTTATTGCTGAAAAGATCCTCTCTATGTCAGGTCTTAGGGTCCATAGGTATCTTATCAAGATATTTTCAATAAAAACATATCTAATCTTTATAAAAAGAATTTTTAAACAAAAGGAATTTTTCCAACCTGGAAGAATTGATCCATTGACCACTGTAATTGGTGCCATGGTGTGTAGAAGGCCTTCCATGCTGTACTGATGGTTCTGCTCTGCGTATGTTGCAGATAAGCAAATTGTCAATAGAACTTTCTCCAGTTGATCCATTCTCAAACCCATCAGATTGGCCTAGGACAAACAGTAGCAAAAGCAATTATTTAAATTATAAGATAAGGTTACATACTACATAAAAGAATGAAATTTAGGCAATATTTTGAAAGAAGAAAATCTGCAATACCTGGAGAAACTGCTGGTTTATCAGTGTTCTTCATGGTCCGATACATCTACAATTATGTAGACATCATGATCACTAAACGAACGTAGAATAGAACATTGGAAACAAGAAAATATAGAATCTTGGATTATTCGTTTTAGAAACACATATTGTGTGTTCAATACATATAATTATGGTTCTAAGGTGCATCCATCCATCATATAATTATGTGTTTGGTGATATCATGATCACTAAACAAACAACTGGGACATTTTTGTCTACAATAAATCATAACTGTTTATGCACTTCAAATCTATGAAAGAGATTTTAAGAGGATGAACATTTAAGAAATAATTATACATTATACTTTTGCTTCTCTTAAAACTTAAGTTTGAGTCTTTAGCATGTTATTTAGCACAGTGCTTTTCATTGCCTTGACCTTCCAGTAGTATGCTTTCTGCTGCATGTGTAAAGGCTGCTACACAACTGTTACAATACTTGCATAACCCACAGAGAGAGAGAGAGAGAGAGTGGCTAAGAGGTTATAAGCAATGTTGTCAGGGAAAGGACATTGTAGTGAGCAAGGAAAAAGAAACAAGGAAAAGAAAGAGTTCCTTTCTATATTCCTGTAATCTTTTTCCTCCATGAACTGCAATACCAAAACCGATATCCGATCGTTAAAGAACAAGAGGTTTCAGTGCTTCCAGATGAGATTCCACATTAACTAAGTTGTGAAAAAAACAAGGAAAAGAAGAGAAACAGCACTAGTTTAAGAACCACACGGAACAATAAGCACGAAAGAAAGAAAGTGAAAAGAAAAGCTAAGACTTCAATTATTTACACAAAAAAGAGAAAAGGAAATAAAAATTATCTCCCAAGAGCAACATAAGTCCTCCGAAATTAGAGAGTTTCCTCACCTGCAAGTGAGATTTCACATGAGCCAAGGTGAGATCTTTGACATCCATGAGCTCAAGAACTGACTTGGGTGTGGCCCCTAAAACCAAAGCAATACAAAATGATTACGGATGGAAGTTAAGATCATTCGATTCATCTGAATTATCCAAACAGCTCTTAAGAATTATACCAAGAAATTCAAGAAAAAAAGAGTACAGGAGGGATATCATACTCTCATGTCCTCCCAACAGCTCGACGGCATGGATGAACCGGGCGTGGAGTGTGGTTGTCCACCGCATTCTCGGTGCTCTCATGCTCCGCTTCAAAGGGAACCTCGATGGCAGGTATCTTGATCGCGATGCGCCTTGCAGCACAAAGGGAGCGAAACTAGTAGTGGAGGAGGAGTCACACAAGTGTTGCTGCTGAAGCCGTGGGACTAAAGGGAAGGAATTAGGTTGGTGTTGGTATACTGGAATTCCCCTTATAGGCCTCGTCAAGCCAAGAACTTGGTGGTAGCCTTCATGGACTAATGGGTGGTGGTGGGGGGGGGGAAGTTGGAGGAGATTGTTACTCATGGTGGTGGAGTCTGTGACACTTGGATGGGCTAAGGAGAGCTCGAAGGCAGTTTTCTCAGCCTTTGCCATAGATAGGGTGGTGATGCTGTGGTGGTTGGTGGTGGTAGAGTCTATGGCTCTTTGCCAAAACCCTAAGTCCATGTTCTCATCTGCCTTACTCCAACTTGGTGTGGGATTGCTATTTGGTGGGCTGATGTGGAGTGATAGATCTGGCTGTGATGGGAAGAGCTCCATTACTCACAGAGAACACTGCCAAATTTTGGATTCCTCAATACCTTCTTCTTCTTCTCTTTCTTGTAGTTTAACTTTTCTTCTCCTCCTCTTTAGTCTTTTCTTATGTGAGAGAACATATATATTTTCTTGGGGGGTGTGTGCGGAATGAGAGGAGTTCTTCTGTTGAGATGGGTAGATTTATATAATTTGTGTTTTTCTTGACCTATTGGGTTCTGCAACTTTAGCCGGGTGGATATGGTGTATCTAGGAGGTTTTTTGTTTCCTTGGAAGAATGAACTGTGTAGGGATAAGCTAGAATTGTATCAAGTACTAACATGAAGGGCAAAAGTTGGTGTGGTAAATGACTTTGGTGTGGAGTGAAAGAGGTTGGTTCTTGTGTTGCTTGTGAGTACTATGTAAAAGAAAATGACACTAGAGGAGGTTTGTGTATGAGAGAGAGATGAAATAAATAGGTAAATAAATGGGATTCAAGGTTGGATTCCTTTTTACCTCTTTTTTATATGCATTCTTTTTGGGAAAAAGGAATTTTGATGCAAGAAATTTATGCTTCTCCAACCACTAAGGATGCCACCACCACCATACATTCAATGATGATAATTTGGTTGGTGGTAGACGTATTCCTTTGTATCTTTTGATCTATTTAACACTAGGGACTCGTTTGGTTGGAGAAAAAAAGAAGAGGAAGAAGTGTGGTAAATGGAAAAACAAAGAAATGATTTTTGTTTGGTTGGAATTTTCAAAAAAGAAAGATGAAAAAGTAGCATTTTCATTGGAAAGAAAAATCTATGAGGACATAGAAAAGCTACTTTCTCACTGGTTGACACTTGGGATGCTTTTTTTTTTCCAAAACTAGCCTTAAGCCATCAAAATTTCTGGATACAATCTTTTTCTTTATTAAGGGTATAATAGATATTTTACATAACTTTTTTTAAGAAAGTAGATGCTCAACTAAACTTAAACCACTCTAGAATGACTATTTTTCTATAGTCGACCAAATATGCCAAAATTATTTTCCCAGACATTATATTTCTAGAAATTAGGTTTTCAGGAAAAATATTCTATGAAGAAAAATTCTTCCTGCAATCCAAACAAGTCATAGTTTTGACTCTTTCAAATCCTAATGTCCATTCTTTTCTTCTCTTAACTTCTCTCCTTGTAATCATTTAGATGGAATAGAAAGTTGTAGGCCCTTATTCTCATCCAACAGCACATTATTTGCCTTGTGATTGGCATTCCATGTCAAGTCTATTTGTCCACAAAGAGACATGAAAGCTTTTTTCCTTTACATCCTGTCTCCTTTCTTATCATCCCATGGGATTGACACAACACCATATGGACCTACCTCGTTACCTATGTGGTTTTGGTATTTGGTTAAAGAGGGGCACTACCCCCAACCTTTATGTCTTAAAAATTTTAAAGCAACTAGACCATTATAATCTATAGACATAAGTTTGTGAATTGGGTTTAGCTATTAGTGCTTGACCAAGTAGTGAAGGGATCTTACAGTATATCGAGTCTTGTGAATATTGGAGGATGTGCAAGAATGATTCTGCAGGACTATCTTTTGAGAGAGAGTGAGAGAGAGAGAGAGAGAGAGAGAGAGGAGAGAGGAGGGGGGGGGGGGGGGGGTGTTAGTTGGAGTGCCATTGTGATGTTAGGTAGACTAATTAAAAATGTTAGTATCTCTGCCTACTATAATAGGAGAAATTATACCCTACACTATGTGCACTATGTGGCTGTGCACCACACCATTCACCTCATCCTCTTCTCGTCGGCTCTATTCATCGTACACTCGTCTCCATAATTAGCCCATAGAAACGAGACGAGCTGATTGGCATGGTGCATGACCACAGTGTATGCAGTATAGGATATAATTTATCCCCGTAACAGTGTGCATTATTTTTTTTTAATTAGGAAAATGCATGTTATTTGCACCTTTTATGTTATTATGATTCTTATAAGCAATAATATTTTTTACTTAATTTAACTTGTTAAAAAATTGAAGACTAGTTATAACCACTCTACTTATTTCTGTTTAGGTTTTAGTCAATCATTTATCATTATTGAAGTTACTGGAAAGCCACTAAACACTCATAAATTGAGTCTACACTCTGGCTCCCAACTTCTTTTTCAGAGGTTTTTCCGATGAAAATAAGCTTGTTATTATCAGCAAACTTTTTTTTTTTTTGAAAGCTGTTACTATTACCGAGCTAAAAAATGCTTCTATGTCATTCTAAGAGCAGTGAATGTACAATAAAACTTGTAGAAGGACAACTTTCATTTACTGAAATCTAATCCTTATTTTTAGAAAAAATAAATTTTGAAAAATATTATATGTTTGAAAAGAAGACCACTTTTGGATAGCTTGATGTCCTTCAATCCAGCATCTCATTTAATAAAGGCTAAAACTACCACTACAATTAAGAACTAAATTAAATTCTTCTGATTAATTAAAAACTTACCAAAGTTCCAGGTCCTCCTATTCTAAAGAGAATACTTCTTTTTTCTTTTTCCCCTCTCCCTAAATTTTGTGTTTGTGGTTAAATAGCTGCTACATGTTGCCCTGGGTTTAGAGTTAGGCTTCATAAAAATTCACAACGTAAATGCTATCACATGTTTAGAATCATGCATAAATAAAAGTTATTTTTCTACATAAAATTGATCAAATGTTGATCAAAGATGGTATTATGACTACCATATTATGCTACAATAGGTTGAGCCAGAAGATGGTTGGCTAGTACATGACCTAGGATCATGATAATGCGGCATTAAACACTGCCACCCATATCGTATGTGGCGCAAGGCTTATTTTAATATATGCATGATCCAGAAGGATCACTAGACTCGATGTAGACTATTTTGGCCACTATGGATAGGGCTGGACATACTCTAGGAGCAAGATCAATCCCATCGAAAAAGCTAAGTCATGTACTAAAGTTTTAGAAGTCATAACTTGGTTTACGATGTCCAATTGAGATAATTTTTTTCCAAATCGGATGACATTTCAAGATTTATGATGTGACATTTCTCCTAAATGGGGCCAAGCATATAGTGATCATGCCTAAATTCCTTTGTTTGAGTTCCAAAATTGATCCGATCAAATCAATTTTTTTTTTCAAGAAAGATTTTGATTGATTATCTTGCAATTTTGAAAGAATTAGACGAAGCAACA
Source organism: Phoenix dactylifera (assembly GCF_009389715.1). Classification (NCBI taxonomy): domain Eukaryota; kingdom Viridiplantae; phylum Streptophyta; class Magnoliopsida; order Arecales; family Arecaceae; genus Phoenix; species Phoenix dactylifera. The sequence goes on from NW_024067697.1 coordinate 511,086, forward strand.
AAAAGCAAGTTGATGTAGCAGTCGAGATCTATCTTCTATAAAAGTTTAGCTCTTTTATATTTATTTCTATTAGTTATGTCTAGTTTTAGAAAGCTTGTCTTTTAGTTATGTTTATTTTCATGTGTTATAAAAGATTTCTAAGTCTTCTGTAAAAAAAAAAACCATAAAAATTTGAATTAGAAAAATGTATTGATTCCATTCGTGAAAAGAAAAGGATATTGCTTCTAGATTGTAAATTAAAGACCATCTCATTTCACTTCAAGAAAATTTATCTTTCCCGACGCTTTTTAGAATCTTTACCGATGCTTATAAGCGTCGGCTAAAGTTTCCGCGACGCAAACAGAAGCGCCGCAAAAGCGTCGGCGATACCGGAGTGGCAAAAGTTTTTACCGACGCTATGAGAAAGCGTCGGCAAAAACAGAGCTTTTCCGACGCTAATAAAAGCGTCGGCAAAAACGACATTCGCCGACGCTTTAAAGCGTCAGGAAAGCCCAAAGTATGCCCAGTTCTGGGGTTTCGCCAATGCTTTAAAGCATCGGCAAATGTATTTTTAAAGCGCCGGCGTAGGCAGTTTACCGACGCTTTAAAGCGTCGGCGTAGGCGTACCACAACTTTTATTTACCAATGCTTTAAAGCGTCGGGATTGCTATTTTTAAAAAAATATAAATACGAATGTAAATTATAAAAACACATTATAACAATATGAACTCGTATTACATTTACATTGACACAAACATTCAAATCATTCGAAATATTTAAATTGTCATATCTTAGAATTATAATGTACTTTGCAAAATAAGAAACATATACAAGTCTAGAAGGTATCAAGGACGGGATTCAGCTCCATCATCATCATCTCTATGAGCTTTTGAAGTCTCAGGAATCTGCAAAAAAAAAGGAGAAACCATATATGTAAATTAATTTATTTACTTGTTTCTCTTCTAGAGAACTCTCTGATGGAATGGCTGACGCCCTTTTATGAACTCCAGCACCTTGCTCCGAGCTACTTGAGTGTGAGTATTTTGGATTTGAATATGCTGAACCATGACTTTTAATTGGTGGAGGAAGAGCAGTCATTTCTGGTGTTCCTCTTCGTTTACTGGGGAATAAAAAGGAAATAACTTGAACAGTAGAAACATTGTTTAATCAGAATCATGAATCAGAAACATCATCCTAATACCCCAAAAGTTGAAGGTCAATTGTTGCTTTATAAGAACGAATAGGGAAAATAAAAATCTACGAATAGGAAAAATAACAACGAAAAATTGAAAAGAGAAGCATCTTAAATAGCTGACCTGTCCATCTGCTATTATAAGAAGAACATGATATTGGCCACCACTATTATCTACAATGCCGATGGCTGTTTCAATTATTGGTGCAAAGGATGTTGGTCCTGTCAAGAAGGTCCAGAGTCATGACCAAATAGGAACTTCACTTAGATGCCCACATCTTATCTATTAAAGAAACATTTTGCTGGTTTAAAGTTCTTTCATCAAAATAGTATTCCTAGTTGGGGTCCACAATGCACCAAGTATAGCTTTGATACCACCGAGCAAAGGAATACATGGAATAGTGAACTAGAGAACATCATTGTCTTCCTCCCTAGATAATTGCACCCTTAAGTCCAAAATCTCTCTCTCAAACTCCAAAAAAGATGAATAAAAATAGCAAAACTACTTGAAATTCTTAGGATAGTTGATATGAAAAATTGTAACATCTCATCATCATCCATGTTCGCATGCCTTCTTATGATTTTAGACTGAAATCGCAATATAATACCGATCCAAGCTTAATTGCAAGCTGTAGCAATCTATTACCAGCTTGCCAGTTTCCTAACTAACAGGACTCAACCTAGACCAGGGCCACTGAAACTAAGAAGTCAATGTAGTATTAATTTTTTCCCCCTAATGTGCAGGACACACCTAAATTCCAAGCAAGAAAAATGATTCCAAGTAAATCCTAACCTCGACGGTCCCACATCATCATAATTCTAGACTCCATTCAAATTTTAGGTCCCCTGATTAAGAAAAGCCCAAGGCAAAGACTTTCCTGTTTGAGTACCCTTTATATTCTATTAAATATGGAGAAATTTATTTGACAGTCTCATATTTATCACTTCCAGATGAACATATACGAGTCCTAGTATCATTTGAAGTCGCCATAATCCAAGTCTATTAAAAAAAATTTAAAAATTCCAATATCTCATGCATACGGGCAAACAACATGTCATCATACCATTAATCAGGGAATTTTATAGATAAATACAGTCACAAATAGCAAGAAAAAGGTCTCTATTAGGACACGTTAGCCACTTACATTCAGAAGGGAAGAATCGGGCATTGGCCATTTCGCAGGTGGGTCCTCGTCCGGAGGCTCGAGCGGGTGATCTGTCGGCTTGAACTCTGCATAGATCTCCACCACCACATCGTCTTCTTCCCTCCCAGCATCACCATGGACATCGATTTCATTGGTCCCAGCTTCCTCTGCAACCTGCCCTTCCTTCTTGTCCTAAAACTCACAACAAACCCAAAGCAGACTAAGAAAACCCATTTCTATCACTGCAAATCCACTGGGAAAAACATCAAATGACAAGATAATAGAAGTCAACAACCCCAAAAGGGATCTCTTATTAAACCATCCTCACACGGATGCCCCATCTACACAAGCTACCAGCTTCATCAAAGCTCAAAGAAGTGAGAAGGGAAAGCAAATAAAAGAGAAAAATATAACAGAAAACACAAAAGAGAAGCAGAGAAATCAACGGAGGAATAGAGAACAGATGACCAAGCAATTTCACAAGCATATCTTTTCCTAGAATAAAATGCATATCTTTTCCGCTCTGATTGCGGCCTCACAAGCAGCACATACCAACGACTGCAATTTCACAAAGACAACCAAGCAATAACCTCAAACGAGGGTCTGTCGTACCTCAATAGCTACAGCGTTTCCTCCACAAAACGTCTCAATTCCGAGGGTTTCCGCAGCAAGAACTCAGCTCCAGCAAATCTACCATCAGACACAATAGATGTTCAAGATATTAGGGGATCCGGAGAGCTAATATTTCTAGAGCATATCCAAGAAGCCTAAGAGATATTAACAAGAAGCACTATTTGCCGAAAGATCTCTACATAGAAACACAAGCTAGGTTTCCGCGCCTCCGGCGAATGCACTAGTTCGATCTTTCAGCGAGGGAATCGGCAAGAACCTAGAGAAGACAAGAAACCCGAAAAGAAGCCGAGAACTAGGGTTCTTGGAGCATCTCCGAACTCGAAGGCGGGGAGATTTAAAGGAGGGAAGGGATGGAAGCATCGGCATTGTAAGCGACGAGAGAGGGGCCATGGCGTCTCCTTGTCCTTTTCCCCGTTTTCTAGCCAAGGAAGAATCCTGGCTGGCGCCGTTTCCTGCATTCCCGAAGCGCTCCTCTTCGGAGAGAGGGAAGTTCTCTCACTGCCGACGACAACCCGCACCCACACATTATTAATATGTACGGTTCATCGCCGGAGAGGAGGAAGGAGGAGAGGGACGCCGCTTGTTGTGAATTTGAGTTCTGACGACGCGTATACGCGTCGTCTTAGACCACAATCTACCACGACGCTAATTAGCGTCGTCTATGGCCGACACTTTCTAAAAGCGTCGGCATATGTTGGGGCTGGCGTCGGCAAAAAAGAGTCGGTAAAACTCCATTTTCTTGTAGTGTAATTTGAATGATCTTTCACTTGGATATTGTTGTTCCTGTCCCAGATGCATGGATCCAGGGAGAGCAACAAACAGTCCGATGCATCCAAGCTTAAGGAAGACTCAAAGCTTTTAATTCGAAGTCTTTGGTTGGTTCGTTGGTTTTAGCGCCCCTCGCCATCATATACTAGTCTACATGGGCCAAGAGCCATGAGGTCATTGAGCCACTTCCTATAGCCCACAGTCAAAATAACCTAGCTTGGAGGGAATAAAATAACCTTAACCTCCATTCCCCAAAGCCTACCGTATCTACAGCATACCCTTATTTCTCTCCTTCGCACTAGGCAATCAGATATCTTCCATTATATGGAGGAAAACCACCCAAATGAAATTAGGTTCCAACAATGATATATCCATTAGGTTAGCATGGGGATCCCGATGGAGAAAAGACACAACATGTTGCTAGGAAGAAAGCTACAGTTCTTTGAAAAATTCACTTGTCTCGCAGAGAATTAATGACAAAGCATTGGAAGTCTACACTTGTGTGTGTTTGTGCTATTGCCAACTTGTTTAATGGTAATCGCTCCAAACACGAACAAGATATCAGCAAGTGATGTTTTGTCCTTGTTAGCAAAAAAGAAACGACTCTAGGTTCATGTCATAGAAGGGGGATTATTATAAGAAATCAATCTATGTCAACTCTTTGTGGGGAGGCGAGGATTAGTGTTTAAGATAATGCTTGTTTAAGAAGTTTAGAGGGCAGGCAGCATTTGACCACCCTATATGAATTGGATGCCATTTAATGTGCTTTGTTTTCCTAGACCATGTCTTTGGTGAGACCCGAAAGGAATCTTGATCTAAGGATTTGGTAAGTTGAGCTTTTCATAAAAAAATAAAGAAGTTTTGGTTTTACCTTGACTTTTTGGAAGAACATATCACGTGATTGCGTTAATTAGACTAGGAAGCAGTGAATCTTGATCCCTTTCTAGAAGGTTACTACTCATGAATTCTTCTAAGAAATATTTTGTCCTCTAAAAGATTAATGCAAGTCTAGAGTTGGATCTCAACGGCCATATTCAGTTGGTGTAAAGCAGATATCAAGACAACCTCATTCCATATGCTTAAGATATTAATGCAGATGCCTCTAAGAATTGCCTTTCAAAATAATTCCGCTCTAAAGATTCAAGGGTGGCAATGCTTCTAGTGCAAGTTTGATATCCATAAAGAAATTATTAACCTCCTTTGATATAGGACAGCTTTCTTTAGGTTTCTTCTGTGGAACAGGTTCGTGGAGCAGGGTGTGTTGCCCAAAGAGACAACCCAAGAGGGGGGGGGGGGGGGGTGAATTGGGTTTTAATTAATTATTGACCAATTAAAATAAGATGAGTGATTAACTAAATCTATTGCAAGTGAATTAGTTAGATCACTAGATGCAATGAGTGAAGAGAGAGAAAGAGACAAGATCCAATACAAACACAGAAAGGTTTATAGTGGTTCGGAGCCAACTCTTGCTCCTACGTCCACTCCCCAAGCCGTACTTAGGAGTTCACTATAATTCCTAGGATTATAGCCGGTTGTTTTGCAAGCTCACAACCTAACTTGTTGTTTTCGCGAGGTCACAACGAACTCGATCGGTTTTGACAGGCTCACCGACTAAAATCACTCAATTGTTTTTTCGGATTCACAATCAAACCTAGTTGGTTTTCTCCGGTTCACCAACCACAATCTTACACCGTTGGTTTTATCTTTGGCTCACTAACAAACCTTACAACCCTTGATTCAATCCCCTGATTGAATCAAGTACAAACACAAGAGTTTAAAGTTCACAAGAAAAGATTCTAAAAAGCAAATATGAAACAATATAAACAAGATTGAGTTAGAAGCCCTTAAACAGATTTGAGATGAGGAAGTGGGGGCTTCTCGATTTTTGAGTCTCCTCTTGAATGAGCCGAAGGATGTAAGACAGTAGGTAGAGCTTTAAATGCGAAGGAATCCTTTTTGGTTTGAGTTGAATGCACTTCTCCCTTCTTTGCTTGGATTCACTCTTCGGAAGCTCTTGGTGGTTGAAAACCTTTAATGCTCAAATGGAATAACTCTCTTCTTGTCTACTACTATTCACTCTAGCTATTTAAGTGATTTCCTTCGAAAAATAGTCGTTAGAGAGTGATTTGGAGCCGTTCTGATCCGTCTGCACAATCTGATAATGTATCCGTTGGGATCGGAGTCGACTCACGCGATCTGGAGTCGACTCGCGCTTTACTGGAGACGACCCGCCCACTGTTACAGATTTGAATTAAAGTGCATGCTTCGTCCTAGGGTCGACTCGGACCAAACTGGAGTCGACTCGCCAACAGCTGGAGACGACTCGCGCACTTAGGGGTCGGCTCGTTCTCAGGGTTCCAGAAAACCAACTTTCTGTTTTTCTTCCTCGAGTCGACTCATGTTTACTTGAAGTTGACTCGGCTGTCTTGAGAGGCGACTCGAGATCTTCGGAAGACGTCTCGCTCTTAGAGACCGAAAAATTGATTCTCTGTCTTTTGAATTGATATGTCTCGGAGTCGACTCGGGCCTTACTAGAGTCGACTCAGCTAACTTGGGGGTCGACTCTGGAACACTTGGAGTTGACTCATTCATAGGGTCTCTGAAACTGAATCTCTGCCTTTTAGACTGCTTTCCTTTGTGAGTCGACTCGGTTGATGTGGGAGACGACTCGTAGTCTTCGCGAGTCGACTTGCTGACACGGTCTCAAAAACTAACGTTCTGTATTTTTGTCAGCTTTTCCATGGAGTCGACTCGGGACCATCTCGAGTCGACTCGCCAAGCATCGGAGTCGACTCGCTAACAGGGTCTAAAATCCATCGTTCTGTCTTTCTGTCTGTTCTCAGTTGGAGTCGACTCAGAGAGTCCCGGAGTCGACTCGAGCTTGTGTCAGAAACTTCAAGTATCCCGGAGTCGACTCGTAAAGTTCAGAAGTCGACTCGTGATGTAGACTTTGGTTCAAATAGAGTTCAATATTTAGCCAAAATACTCTGAACCAAAGCTCAAGGCACTTAGATAGAAATTCATAAAGATTTACCTGAAATACTAGATTGAATTCATTAGAATAATATAAGGCATATTCAAATGCTTTGAGCTCATCAAAATCAATTAGGGAATACTCAATCACTCCACAATCTTCTCCTTTTTGATGATGACAAAATATTGAGTATTTGTAAAGCGAATTACTCATTCAAGAAATGATTCAAGGTAAAGTTTTGAAATGAATTCAAATGTCTAGTCATTTAGTGTATCCAAAATTGAAAGGTATGAGTCAGTAAATGAGACAAAAGGATATGCTTTTTCATTCATTGTAAATTTGAATACATAAAAGATGTTCACAAAGTACATCTATAGTAAAGAGATACATAGTGTTAAAAACACAAAATGCAAATACAAAATCATCCTTTAGAGGAGGATGGACGAGGACGAGCACTCCTCTGCGCAGTACATCGTCCATGCTAATCCGGCTGGGTAGAAGATGACGGCCGAGACGATGATGGCTGTGACGGATCAGGTGAGCAGGCTCTGGCCGGAGGAGCAGAAGACCTGGAAGGAGATGGCTGAGGTGCTGGCGCGCCCACACCAAAACGGATCTCCCATCCAAGTAGAAGATTCCCCATTGCATCGGTCAACGTACCGAACTTTGACTGCTGCAGCTCATAAAAAGTTGCCAGCTGAGAGCAAATTTTAGCTGTGGAAGCCTCCATCCTCCTCTTCAGAATTGCGACTGTGGAGTGATTGATTATACCCCTATTTGATTTTGATGAGCTCAAAGCATTTGAGTATATTTTAAGTTATACTAATGAATTCAATCTAGAGTTTCAGGCAAATATATGTGAATTTATCTTTAAAAGCATCGAGCTGTTGTTCAAGATTATTCGGCTAAGTGTTGAACACAATTAAGCCAAAGTCTGAAGCTCGAGTCGACTCTGGAAGCTTGCGAGTCGACTCCAAGTGTTTCAGAGATTCTGGCACAAGCTCGAGTAGACTCCGGTACACTACGAGTCGACTCCGATTGAGAACTGACAGAAGGACAGAAAGTTGATTTTCAGACCCTGTCAGCGAGTCGACTCCAGAAGGGTTCGAGGCGACTCCGATGGTTGCCGAGTCGACTCCCGACGTTTCCGAGTCGACTTCTAAGGGTAACAGAAGGAAGACAGAATGATGTATTTCAGACCTTGCAACCGAGTCGACTCCAGAAGGTTACGAGTCGACTCCTAGTTACGTCCGAGTCGACTCTCAGAGGAAAGCAAGACTAAAAGTCAGAGAACCAACTTCGGGCTCTGAGAGCCGAGTCGACTCCAAGACGATCCGAGTCGACTCCGAGGCAGTTCAACTCCAAAGACAGAAGATCAGTTTTTGGGCTCTGAGAGCCGATTCGACTCCAAGATGATCCGAGTCGACTCGAGAAAGAAATGCAGAAAAATAGATCTCTGGAACCTTGAGAACGAGTCGTCTCCAGAGGGCCGAGTCATCTCCGGATATTGGCGAGTCGACTCCAGGTTTGGGCGAGTCGACTCCAGAACGGGACAGCACTTTAATTCAAATCCTGACCAGTGGGCGAGTCGTCTCCAGTAAAGCATGAGTCGACTCCAGCAATAGCCGAGTCGACTCCGACCCCAACGGATACATTGTCAGGAGTTGCAGATTGTGCAGAACGGCCACAAATTGGTGTCTAACGGCTAGTTTTCAAAGTGGACTGCTTAAATAGCCAGAGTGAACAGTAGTAGACATCAAGAGAGCTATTCCATTCAAACAAAAAGGGATTTCCACCTACCAAAGGCTCTCAAGAGTAAATACAAGAGGAAGAAGGAAGAAGCGCATTGAACTCCATCCAACAAACTCTTTCCTTCGCATTCAAGGCTCTCCTTCTGACATCAAATCCTAAGCGCATTCAAAGAGGAGACTCAGAGTTCGAGAAGCCCCTTCTTCCACTTTCAGAATCTGTTTGAGGGCTTCTAACTCTACTCTTTTCATATTGTTGAATATTTGCTTACTAAGAAGCTTACCTTGTAACTTTTTCCAAACTATTTTCTTACTTGATTCAATCAGGGGATTGAATCAAGGGTTGTAAGGTTTGTTGGTGAGCCAAGGTTAAAACCAATGGTGTAAGGGTTCGATTGTGATCCCGGAAAAACAATCGGATGGTTCTAGTCGGTGAGCCTGTGAAAACCGACCGAGTTCGTTGTGATCTTGGAAAAACAACAAGTTGGGTTGTGAACTTGTAAAACAACCAACTGTAATCCTAGGGATTATAGTGAACTCCCAAGTGAAGCTTGGGGAGTGGACGTAGGAGCAAGGGTTAGCTCCGAACCACTATAAAACCTCTTGTGTTTGTAATTGGTTCATTGTCTCTTCCATCCTCTCCACTCACTACAGCTAGTAATCTAATTAATCTGCCTGCAATAATCTTAATTAGTTACTCATTAAGTTTTAATTTGCAATTATTACTTAAAACCCAATTCACCCCCCCTCTTGGATTGTCTTCTTGGGCAACAGCGGCCTCCTTTGCAAACTTGGAGATGTCGAGTTGCTCAGGCTGCCCCAGTCCTAACACACGGGCGAGGATGCTCTTGAAACACTCAGCGATGCTCTCCTAATATCTGAGCTGGCTCCTCTCAAGTGACTTGACACTCTCCTCAAGAGCGTCAATCTTGCGATGTATCCTCTCAAAAGCAGGCTCACACTGGGCGGTCACCTCACTAGCAATCCTTCCTACCAAAGAATCGATCAACTCAGCACTCAGCTGTGGTACGGAAGGACCAGAGGTGGAGGAGGGATGATCAGAGGGGGCAGATGGTGGCACAGTGGATGAAGGGCCAGCAGTGGATGGGAATATGGAAGGATTTGCAGAGGTATCCAGATCATGGTCAGAAGTGGGAGAGTGAGGAGCAGTGGGGTCAGATGGTATGGTAGAAGAATTTTTTCTAACCCAAGTACCCTCAACCTTGTGGAATCCCATTCGGTAGAGAGTTCCCTCGTCCATATAGTCAGTGTAACGAAGTGAACGAGAAGGTTCCCTCTCAGGGATAGGGACCTCCAATTCCCTAAAGATCAAAGTGAAGAGCATATCATATGGAAGACTCAATCTTAGTTTTTCTAAGAGATCACAGATATGACTGTAAATGAGTCTAGAAAAGTTGAGAGGGACGTCATGTAGGATGTGGAACATGATAGCAAGGTCTCTCTCAGAAATAAAATCAAACCTACCCGTTTTAGGAAGGAGGGTGTGAGAAATAATACTAAGTAGGAGGCGCATCTCAGCGGAGAGCTGATTTGCGAAGATCTCCTCAATGGGGGACTGAGGTACTCTTTCTAGAATGGTCGTAAGGGCCTCAGATCTATTAGAGGGGTGAGTGGAAGCTATACCCTCATGAGAGAGGTGGAGGACTCGTGCAATAAGGTCCTCCGAGATCCAAATAGGGACATTGGCTACCCTCCCTTGAAGACCGCCGCCACCCCATGTGACGGTGCCATAGAATTTTCGGACTAACCCAGGGTATGTGGGAGATCAAGATAACAAAAGAAATCTAGACCTTAAGCCCTAATATGATGCCCTAAGGTAAACCCTTCTCGGAAGAGGAAGTCAAAATCGACTTTCCTTCCGGTTGAGACAACTCTCCCGGCGCACGAACGTGAGGAAACCGACCAAGGCGGAGAGGAAACTGGAGGAGGTGGTCTCACGGGTTTGTTCCTCGCCTTGGATCGTCTCTCGATGCCGTTCGCAACGAGAGGCCTCTTCCGGCGAGATACAATGGCTTTCCTAGGCATCCCGACCTACCCAAGGAGGGAGAAACGTAAAATGGAAGGGAAATAGGAGGAAAAATGAAGGAAGGAGGCGGAAACGACCGTGGGAGATGACTCGAGGGTTTTGGGACAATGACGGCCGAAAAGAAAGATTTGGAGAAAGTCGATTCGTTTAGGGTTAAAAGACAGATTTTCAACATCGAGTCGACTTCTGAAAATTCGCGAGTCGACTCGTGTTCGCGAGTCGACTCGTGTTCGCGAGTCGACTCGTGTTCGCGAGTCGACTCGTGTTCGCGAGTCGACTCGCACACAAGTCGACTCTCAGAATCATCCGAGTTGACTCGAACTCTGGCACAAACCAAAATCTCAGTTAGTACCGTGCCAAAAGAGAGAGAAATGGTAATCTTTAAAGCTTAAGGAATGATTTGATGATCACAGACGTGGAATACTATATCAAACATAAATTAATGATCAAAATCAATGAATGAGAGAAAAGAATCAAAGAAATGGATCAATCACTCCTAACCCTCTTCTAAGAGTACAAAATCGATCTTCACTCAAGAGTTTTGTGAAGATATCAGCAAGTTAATCATCAGTACAAACAAACTCAAGCATCACATCACCATTTAACACATGATCTCTTATGAAGTGATGTCTTATCTCAATGTGTTTAGTTCTTTAGTGCTGAATTGGATTTTTAGTTAGATTTATAGCACTTGTATTATCACAGTTTATGGGAATCTTATCTTGCTTAATGTCATAATCTTCAAGTTATTGCTTGATCCACAAAATTTGAGCACGACAACTCTCGGTAGCAATATATTCGGCCTCCGCCGTAGATAGTGCAACCGAGTTTTGTTTCTTGCTAAACCATGAGATTAAGTTCTCTCCTAAAAATTGACATGATCCACTGGTGCTTTTTCTATCAAGTTTACAACCAGCAAAGTCAGAATCAGTGTACTCTATTAAGTCTATGCTTGATTCTTTAGAGTACCATAACTCTATATCTTTTGTTCCTATTAGATACTTAAAAATTCTTTTAACTGCAATTAGGTGTGATTCCTTAGGATTAGATTGATACCTAGCACATATGCATACACTAAACATAATATCAGGTCTACTTGCTGTAAGATATAATAATGATCCGATCATACCTCCATGTAGCTTTTAATCTACTGACTTACCTGATTCATCTTTGTCTAGTTTGCATGATGAGCTCATGGGGGTGCCAATTGACTTATTTCCATCCATATCAAATTTCTTTAGCATCTCCTTGATGTACTTAGCTTGATTGATGAAAATCCCTTCCTTAGATTGTTTGATTTGAAGTCCGCGGAAGTAGTTCAACTCTTCCATCATGCTCATCTCAAATTTACTCTGCATTAATTCAGCAAACTCTTCGCAAAGACGATTATTAGTAGCACCGAAAATAATATCATCTACATAAATCTGCACTATTAATATATCTTTGTTTTTCTTTTTCAAAAACAAGGTTGTATCAACATTCCCTCTAGAAAATTCATGATCTAATAGAAATTTGCTAAGTCTTTCATACCATGCTCTAGGAGCTTGTTTTAGACCATAAAGTGCTTTATTTAATTTGTAAACATGGTTAAGGTATTGATGATTTTCAAAATCAGGAGGTTGATCTACATAAACCTCCTCATTAATATACCCATTGAAGAAAACACTCTTTACATCCATTTGAAATAATTTGAAATCTTTAAAATATGCAAATGCTAGTAACAATCACAGGAGCAAAGGTCTCATCAAAATCTATACCTTCTTCTTGATTATAGCCCTTTGCTACTAGTCTAGCCTTGTTCCCAACCACAACTCCATTTTCATCAAGCTTATTTTTGTACACCCATTTAGTTCCAATTATTGAGTATTCAGAGGGTCTTTCAACTAAGTTCCATACATTATTTCTTGTAAATTGGTTAAGTTCCTCTTGCATAGCGTTTATCCAATTTACATCATTTTCAGCTTCTTCAATATTTTTAGGTTCTAAATGTGATACAAATGCAAAATGATTATTTAAGTTTCTAAGAGAGGCTCTAGTTCTAACAGGTTGAGATGGATCATCTAAGATTAACTCTTTAGGGTGATTGTAAGCATACCTCCAAGCCTTTGTAAGCCCATGATCAGCAATTACCTCTTGGCTTGTTGAAGTCTCTTCAATTTGCTTCGGTTCATCCTCTTGTAAGGTCATGTCCTCCATCTTTTCTTCAAGTATCCCTGCATCATCATCAAAAGCTACTTCCTTGCTAGAGGAAGCATCATTAGTCTTATCAAAAATAACATGAATAGATTCTTCAACAATAAGAGTTCTTTTGTTCAAAACTCTATATGCCCTACTTGATGTAGAGTATCCCAAAAGGATACCTTCATCAGATTTGGAATCAAATTTGCTTAGGTTATTTTTACCATTATTATGAATGAAACACCCACAACCAAAAATATGAAAGTAGTTTATTTTGGATTTTCTATCTCTCTAAAGTTCATAAGGTGTTTTCTTTATAATCGGTCTCAACAAAACTCTATTTAGAATATAACATGATGTGTTAATTGCTTCAACCCAAAAGTACTTTGGAAGATCACTTTCATGCAATATGGTCCTAGCCATTTCTTCTAGGGTTCTATTCTTTCTTTCTACCACTCCATTTTGTTGTGGAGTCCTAGGTGCAGAAAAGTTATGAGTTATGCCCTTTTTACTACAAAATTTTTCAACGAGATGATTTTCAATTTCTGTTCCATGATCACTCATAATAGCTATAACTGAAATATTTTTTTACATCAGTTACTTACTTATGGAATTTCTTAAATGTTGAAAATGCTTCATCTTTATGAGCCAAAAACATGACCCATGTGTATCTAGAAAAATCATCTACTATCACAAGACCATACTTCTTTCCACCAAGGCTTGTGGTCCTAGTTGGTCCATGTGAAGTAGCTCAAAAAGTCAAGTGGTAGAAACACAGTTTATAGACTTAAAAGAACTTTTAGATTGTTTGCCAAATTGACATGCTCTACAAATTTTATTTTTCTCAAATTTCAGCTTTGGCAAACCAACACAGAATCTCTTTTAATTAATTTAGACAGTGTATCCATACTTGCATGACCTAATTTACGATGTCATAACCAACTTTCCTCATTGAGCTTAGTATCATCAGCTACTAAGCAACGGTTGTTTTTAGAAAGATCATCAAGATCTACTACATACACATTGCACGTCTTAGTCCTTTGAAAACTAGGCTATTGTCAATTGAATTGGTTATGATGCATGAAGATGACTTAAACAAAACAACAAAACCTCTATCACATAATTTACTAACGCTAAGTAAATTATGCTTGAGACCATCTACAAACCGAACATTATCAACAAGGGTTGAAGGTGTGATTTGTATTTTACCGATACTAATGATGTGACCTTGGTTATTGTCTCCAAAAGTCACTACTCCTCCTTTCTTAGATTCTAGGGTGAAGAATTGCTCCTTGTCATCCGTCATGTGTCTTGAGCAGCCACTATTTAAGTACCAATAGTGTTTATTGAGCTTGGCCGCAAGACACTCCTATACACAAAGAAATCAAGCAGTCTTAGGTACCCAAGTTTTCTTGGATCCTTCTAGGTTAGCTATGTTAGTTCCTTTTGGAACCCAAACCATTTTAATCTTTTTTTTAGCTTCTATTTTTCTATAGTTGCATACATTAGCTTTATGTCCTACTCTATCACAACAAAATAGTTTACATCTTTAGCTTTACTTTCACCGGCTTCTACAAAGAAGTTTTTAAGAAATTTCGGTTTGTTCTTAGGCTTATACCCTAACCTGGCTCTATTAAACACAGCTCTTTGACTATTAAGAATTATTTCTAGTTTTTTAGAGCTATAGGTAAACTTCTCAACAATAGGTTTATATTTTTCAAGTTCTTCAGTTAATTTCAAGTTTTCTTCATTCAATGATTTAACATTATTAATTGAATTATCTTTTAAAGTATGAATACTATTTTTAAGTTCAAAAATTTTTTTAGTTAATCTTTCTTTATTTTTAATTAAAGTATCGGTTTTTTGAGTTAGCAATTGGTTGCTTGTTTTAAGTTCTAAATTTTTTTGATAATTAGAGTCCTTATCCTTAATCAATTTATCAGTTTTATGAATGTAAGATTGATTAGTTAGCTTCAATTCTTTGTTTTTAAAGGTTATTGTCCTATATTCATCCATTAGTTCATTAAAAGCATCATACAATTCTTCAAAGGTAAAATCTAAATGATTTTTAATACTTACCTCATCCTCGTTGGCCATAAGACATATGTTGGCCTTCTCTTCTTGTTCTTCTTCTGATGATGAGTTGTCAGATTCTGTCCAAGTAGTGAAGAGGGCTTTCTTCTTCTTGAATCTACCCTTCTTTTTCAATGTGGGGCAGTCGGCTCTGAAATGACCCGGCTTCTCGCACTCATAGCACCCGATTCTCTCACTTTCCTTCTCCTTACCCTTGTCCTTGTGGAAGGAGCTTGAAGGGAACCTTTTCTTGTGGAAGGTTTTCTTTCTTTTGATAAACTTTCTGAATTTCCTCACAAGAAGTGCCTCTTCTTCTTCCTCCTCATTATCCTCTTCTTCACTACTACTACTACTATAAAAAAAATCTTTGTTAGAAGAAGTAGACTTGAGGGCAATTACCTTTTTCTTATGGGAGGATTCTTCTTCGCTGTGTTGTTTCATCGGGAGCTCATGCATCATTAAAGATCCAAGAAGCTCCTCAAGAGGCAGCGTGTTCAAGTCTTTTGCTTCTTGGATTGTTGTGACCTTGGCTTCCCATTACCTTGATAGAGAGCGAAGAATCTTTCTGACAAGATCACTGTTAGTATAACTTTTGCCAAGCCATTTTAGGCCGTTGACAATATCAGTAAATCTGGTGAACATGCAAGTAATAGTTTCATTGGATTCCATTTTAAATAGCTCATATTTATGAACTAGCATGTTGATTTTGTATTCTTTGACTTGATTTGTGCCCTCGTGGGTCACTTCAAGTCTATCCCATATCTCTTTTACAGAAATACAAGTAGAGATTCTATTGAATTCATTTGGGTCTAAGGCACAATATAGTACGTTCATTGCCTTAGCATTAAGTTATACTTTTCTTCTATCAAATTCATCCCAATTTTTTTCAAGCTTGGGAATGGACACATTATCTATCGTGTGTGTTGGAATGTGTGGTCCATTTACTATGATGCTCCATACATCATAGTCTTGGGCTTGGATGAAAATTCTCATCTTAGCCTTCCAATAGGTATAATTTGTACCATTGAAAAATGGTGGCCTATTGGTGGATTGTCCTTCACTAAGGAAAGATCCAAATGGGGTTGTCATCTTAATCTTTTACTCTTTTTAAAGATTGGAACACCAATCAATATGAGAGTACCTGCTCTGATGCCACTTGTTGCCCAAGGAGACAACCCAAGAGAAGGGGTTAATTGGGTTTTAATTAATTATTGACCAATTAAAATAAGGTGAATGATTAACTAAATCTATTACAAGTGAATTAGTTAGATCACTAGATGCAATGAGTGAAGAGAGAGAAAGAGACAAGGTCCAATACAAACACAAAAAGGTTTATAGTGGTTCGGAACCAACTCTTGCTCCTACGTCCACTCCCTAAGCCGCACTTAGGAGTTCACTATAATCCCTAGGATTACAGCCGGATGTTTTGCAAACTCACAACCTCACTTATTGTTTTCACGAGGTCAAAACAAACTCGGTCGGTTTTGACAGGCTCACCGACTAGAACCACTCAATTATTTTCTCGGGTTCACAATCAAACCAAGTTGGTTTTTTCCGGTTCACCAACCACAACCTTACACCGTTAGTTTTATCTTTGGCTCACCAACAAACCTTACAACACTTGATTCAATCTTCTGATTGGATCAAGTACAAACACAAGAGTTTAAAGTTCACAAGGAAAGCTTCTAAAAAGCAAATATGAAACAATATAAATAAGATTGAATTAGAAGCCCTCAAACATATTTGAGATGAGGAAGTGGAGGTTTCTCGATTTTTGAGTCTCCTCTTGAATGAGCCAAAGGATGTAAGACAGTAGGTAGAGCTTTGAATGCGAAGGAATCCTTTTTAGTTTGAGTTGAATGCACTTCTCTCTTCTTTTGCTTGGATTCACTCTGCGGAAGCTCTTGGTGGTTGAAAACCTTTAATGCTCAAATGGAATAACTCTCTTCTTGTCTAGTACTGTTCACTCTAGCTATTTAAATGATTCTCTTCGAAAAATAACCGTTAGAGAGTGATTTGGAGCCGTTCTGATCCGTTTGTACAATCTGACAATGTATCCGTTGGGATCGGAGTCGACTCGTCTATTACTGGAGTCGACTCGTGCTTTATTGGAGACGACTTGTCCACTGTTCCAGATTTGAATTAAAGTGTATGCCTCGTCCTGGGGTTGACTCGGACCAAACTGAAGTCGACTCGCCAACAGCTAGAGACGACTCGGACATTTAGGGGTCGGCTCGTTCTCAGAGTTCCAGAAAACCAACTTTCAGTTTTTCTTCCTCGAGTCGACTCATGTTTACTTGGAGTCGACTCGGCTGTCTTGAGAGGCGACTCGAGATCTTCGAAAGACGTCTCGCTCTAAGAGACCGAAAAATTGATTCTCTATCTTTTGAACTGATCTGCCTCGGAGTCGACTCGGGCCTTACTAGAGTTGACTCGGCTAACTTGGGGGTCGACTCTGGAACACTTGGAGTCGACTCGTTCACAGGGTCTCCGAAACTGAATCTCTGCCTTTCAGACTACTTTCCTTTGTGAGTCGACTCGGACAAACTGGGAGTCGACTCGGCTGATGTGGGAGACAACTCGTAGTCTTCGCGAGTCGGCTCGCTGACAGGGTCTCAAAAACTAACGTTCTATCTTTTTGTCAGCTTTTCCATGGAGTCGACTCGGGACCATCTGGAGTCGACTCGCCAAGCATCGGAGTCGACTCGCAATCTTTTGGAGTCGACTCGCTAACAGAATCTAAAATCTATCGTTCTGTCTTTCTGTCTGTTCTCAGTCGAAGTCGACTCGGAGAGTTCCGGAGTCGACTCGAGCTTGTGCTAGAAACTTCAAGTGTTCCGGAGTCGACTCGTAAAGTTTAGGAGTCGACTCGTGATGTAGACTTTGGTTCAAATAGAGTTCAATACTTAGCCAAAATACTCTAAACCAAAGCTTAAGGCACTTAGACATAAATTCATAAAGATTTACCTGAAACACTAGATTGAATTCATTAGAACAACATAAGGCATACTCAAATGCTTTGAGCTCATCAAAATCAATTAGGAAATACTCAATCACTCCACAGGGTGCCAATCGTGAATGCTACAACCATGAAGATCAAACTGTGGACGCGGAAGACTCCAGAAAACCCGGAATAGATGGGGATGAAGATGCTGATCATGAAGATGTTGATTGTGGTGATCAAAATCCAGCCGTGGAGCATTGATCAAGAGTTCTTTTTGAATCTGAATTCTATTGTGTTGAGTCCAGTTTAGAGTCTTTGTTTGTTGCTGAATTAAATCATGTTTGGGTTAGAGTTAAGTTGGGATTAAGAGTCCATGTTGGTTTAGGATTTGATTTCTATTGATCCTATTGTTTAGGTTTAGGATGAGTTTGCAATTCTATATAAGAATCGTTAGAAGAGTCGTGCTCTTCTGCTGGAAGTTTTTATTTTCAGCCGCCATGGGAGGAATGAAAAAAAGCTCTGTTCTTTGAGCACGTTGAATCCTCTGTCTTCTGGATCCTTGAAATAGGTTCTTTGCAGGAGGGTTTTGATCATCTTCAATGCTTCTCTTGCTCTGTTTCGAGCCAGCAAGCAGTCACTGTTTGTGATTCGTGGTTGTCCCTACAATTTGAGTTTCTGTTCCTCATATTCAGCCGGATTTGTGAATCTCGACTTCCATGCTTACCCGCATCATTTGATATCAGAGCAGGCTTTTCCTGTATGTAAGCCCAAACAATAGTGTTGGAAGTGTCCATCCCATCGACAGTGATCGTGGGATGCCAGCCCTTTGGGCGGCAATTCGCGACCTTGAATGTGTCGTGCGAAACATCCAGCAAACGCTCCATTAGTTGTGGATCGAAAACACAAGGGAACCCAATCGGAATCGAGTGCAAGCCGGCAAGAACTTTCTTCGTGGCCAACTGGTGCCGACGCATGTCCCTCCCCATCGGCATAGGCAGCAAGTCTACCCAAAGTCATCCGACGAAGAAGACGAAGGAATGGCCTTCGGTGAGTTCGGCGAGCTGCAACAAAGGCACAATGTAAATCTAGCGGGTTATAGGCCCGAAAGGATTGATTGGAACTAAGTCACCCCCGATTATCGTTTGAAGGTAGATCTCCCTGCTTTCATCGAAGGTTTTCTGGATTGGGTGGTTGAGGTCGAGAAGTTCTTCAATTACATGGAGATCCTGGATCAGAGAAAGGTGAAGCTTGTTGCATACAAGTTAAGAAGTGAAGCATCCTCATGGTAGGAGCAATTGCAACACAACCGTCTATGGCAAGAAAAGATGCAAATTACCACCTAGCATAAGATGAAGCAACATCTGCGTTGTCGGTTTCTCCCGCTCGATTACGAGCAAACATTATACCACCAGTATCAGAATTGCTGACAGGGCCCTCAGACTGTGACCGAGTACACCGATGAATTCAACCATCTCAACGCCTGTAACAATCTGTCGGAGACAAAAAAATCAGCAGGTGGCAAGGTACATCGGAGGATTGAAGCCGACGATCTGAGATCATGTAGATCTACATCTGGTGTGGAGCTTATCTGAAGCCACAAGTCTAGCCTTAAAAATTGAGGCATAGGTAGTACGGAAGGCAAACTAGCCCACGAGTTGAACAGTTTTCTCGGGCTCCACCATGGCAAAGCAGAAAGCTGTTGATGTGGCAGCCACTTCGGGCCAACTGCCACCAACGTCCATGACTAGAAGTGTTGGAAACTTCAGCAAACAGCCGGCAGCACCGAAAGGTAGAAGCAACCCCTATGAAAAGCCTATGTCCATCAAATGCTACAAGTGTCAGGAGGTCAGCCGTCGATCTAATGAGTGTCCGAAGCAGCGATCAGTCCATATGATTAAGACAGCTGAAGAAAAAGAAAAAATCCACGAGGTTGAAGGGCAAGAAGATGGGAGCAGTCTGAGGACGATGACATTGTGGTGACGGCGGCTGATCATGGGATCCCCGCTTCCTTTGTGGTTCAGTGCATTTTATTCTCTCTGAAGAGGGAGGAGATATCACAGCACCATAGCATCTTCAAGACCCCCTGCACCATCAATAATACGGTGTGCAATGTGATCATCGACGGCGGCAGTAGCGAGAACATAGTCTCTTCAGATTGGATAAACGCCCATCTCCTTACAAGATTGGATGGATCAAGAAGGGTGCGGAAATGAGAGTGGACAAAGTTTGCAGGGTGCTACAATCGATCGACCGATATTACAAGGATGAGGTGGTATGCGACATGGTCGACATGGATGCATGCCATATGCTACTCGGGCGTTCGTGGCAACATGACACATACGTGATGTATAGGAGCCGAGATAATACTTACATGTTTTAATGGCAAAGTAAGAAGATTCCACTAGTGCCATTGAATGAAAGATCTACCCTTGAAGCTTCTAAAGTAAAGGGAAGGTCTTTTCTCACTGTACCAAAGGAGCAATTTATGGAAGATCTCAAGAAGACTAATGAGATCATGATGTTGGTCGACACAGGAGAGGACACCCTTACCTTGCAACAAGTACCAAAAGTTTCTAGAAAAAGTATCACGGTAGGAACTTACCGCAAATGGAAGCCAAGAAAGTATGGAGAAGAGTTGTATCCAAATGCCAACTCGAGGACAAGTTGTTTTCAAGTGGAGGGGTATACAAGACAGGTTTCTTCCGTGGAACAAGGCTGTGGAGCAAGGGCGCCAATCGTGAATGCTGCAGCCATGAAGATCAATCTGTGGACGCAGAAGACTCCAAAAAACACGAAATAGATGGGGATGAAGATGCTGATCGTAAAGATGTTGATCGTGGTGATTGAAATCCAGCCGTGGAGCATTAATCAAGAGTCCTTTTTGAATCTGAATTCTGTTTTGTTGAGTCCGGTTTAGAGTCTTTGTTTGTTACAAAATTAAGTCATGTTTGGGTCAGAGTTAAGTTGGGATTAAGAGTCCATTTTGGTTTAGGATTTGATTTCTATTGAGTCCCATAGTTTAGGTTTAGGGTGAGTTTGCAATCCTATATAAGAATTGCTAGAAGAGTCATGCTCTTCTGCAGGAAGTCTTTGTTTTCAGCCACCATGGAAGGAATGAAAAAAAAGCTCTGTTCTTTGAGCACGTTGATTCCCCTGTTTTCTGGGTCCTTGAAACAAGTTCTTCGCAGGAGGGTTTTGATCATCTTCAACGTTATTCTTGCTATGTTTCGAGCCAGCAAGAAACCACTATTTGTGATTCGTAGTTGTCCCCATGATCTGAGTTTCTATTCCTTAGATTCAGTCGGACTTGTGAATATCAACTTCCACACTTCCCTGCATAATCTTTAACCAGTATGACCATCTTATCCTATCATTTAGAGGCCTAAACTGGATAAAGTTAGGTTTTTGTTGGTCAACTCAGTATGCACAAAGTTTGATGCCTAACCATATTAAAATCCTTATCGACCGGGTTAAAATGTTCCTCCATAAGATTATATCATAAGAACAACTGAGCTTTTGTTAGAGTTAGGCATGTAGGATTTAGTCCAGATGAATCCATAGTTGATGCACACTATGGCAGACAAGAATAAATACTATAGGCTAGTAGCCATTGAGGCTAGCATAAAAATAATATTACATTAGTGTGGAATCAAGGTTTGCATAAAAAATAATATTTTATTAGGGTGGAATCACTTTTCGTATGAGTGGTCCATTGAAAACTTGGTTTCTATTAAAAAAATTTACACTGGACCAAGAAACTAACTAACCTAGTTATTCATTTGATTGCTTTTAGTGGCACATTGATCTAGTCTTCTCGGTCCATAGGATTGACACAATTCTATATCCTCATTTTTATCTGGATTGCATTTACAAAAAATACCTAGCTTTAATGGTAAAATAAAGGGAAGGTAGTTGGTAGGATCATTAAATATTTAACCCTTGCAGCCTTTCCATCAAACATATTTTTTTTTTCATTGATCTGTGGTTTTTGATCTTCAATATCTCCATAGTTATTGTATGGCTTGGAGACAAATTATCTCTCTTGACTTGTTACTTGGCTGGTGAAATGATGTACCGCCAAACTAATCCTTCAAATTGATCATTCTTCCGTCCAGATCTGTCACAACCTAAGACCTCACCCAAAAAGGCTAGTTGAAAGGTATTATTTAGGTTTCTTGGCTCTGTATAAGTATCCAAAATCTACCTGGTGAATAGCCGATATGGGACTAAACACATGTCCGCACGGATTCTTACATACTTCCCCATTTAAGACTTGACTTCTTACCAGGCTAAAGATTCAAATCCATTCGAATCTAATCACAAGCACCATAATTAGTATGTGGTTAGTCTCAATAAGTCTGTACTGCAATGTTCCCTAGTCTGCATAGGCTATGGCTAAGTTTGCTTTGATACCATTAAGTTACAACTTAAGACCTCACCCAAAAATACTAGACAAATGATATTATTTAGGTTTCTTGGCCCCATATAAATATCCAAGATCTATTCAGTGCAGAGCCGATATAGGACTAAATACATGCTCACGCAGATCCTCACATAACTTCTTTGTTTAATAAATAAAAAATAGACCACTTTTATTGATGTATAAATTTTTATACATATTTTCTTTTTATGAACTTCGTGTTATTATGGGCAACATACCATGGTAGCATGGCCATCTCATGATCCGAATTTGGGATGTGACACTTAATGGTCAGAGCATAAGTTTTATCATAGGTCGAACTTAAAGCATTGTAAGAGGAAGATAGGTCTCATCTAGTTAGGTCTTATTTAGTTTTTTTTTAAAAAAAGAGTAGGTAAATTTTCTTAACCATATTGTTGCCCAATTATGAAAATTAATTAATGTTGATATTTATGATTGGCAAAAATGAGCTTCCGGGAGGAGAAAATCTTAGCCAACTTTACTACTAGAAAAAGAGGAGCAAGAATGGCTATGAGGGGATATGCTAGCTAACTAGTTAAGTAGGCATCTAGTGCTCCAACTACTCAGGCAGACATTGCTAGAGTATACCAGGTATTTGCTCAACTAGCAGCACCAGTTTCAAATAACTCCTCAACTTGCTCATCCTCCAGAATTCTACTATGAAGGTTTAGGAGGCTCAACCTACCATATTTTGAGGGTGGGGTGGGTAGATCCTTTAGCAGCCAGGACATTTTCAGGAAATGGAGATGATGTTTGATGCCCTGTAGTTCTCTAAAGAAGAAGTACAAGTGAGAGTATCATTCCAATGCTCAAAGAAAATGTTGAATTTTGGTAGACTATAACCATGATTGCTTACGAGGATGCCAAAATCCTACTTTCTTAAGAGGAATTTAAAAGAATATTTTATGACCAATATTTTTCAGATTCTATAAAACAAGAAAAGAAGAATGAGTTCCTGGCTGTACGATAGATAGAGAATATGTCAGTGTCAGAATACGCCAATAAGTATAATGAGCTAGGATGCTTCTGCCCTCATGTTATGGAGTCCAGGAGAGGTAAAGCAAATAGGTTTGAGCAGGATCTGAGATATGCAATTCGATCTTGCTTGCCTTCTACCTTTTCACCAACTATAAGGATGTATTAGAAAGGGCTCTGAAGGTTGAGGCGAACTTGAATAGATCCAAATAAGAGAGGGGTGACAAGAAGAGGCTTAAACCAACAAGAGCCCGAATTGATCGGCAAGAAGGAGAACAACTCTAAGAAGAAGGATGTCGAGACTTGTGGATATTGCGGCAAGAATTATAATGGGCCTTGTCTTAAGAAGCTTGGAGCATGCTATTAGTGCAGCAAGGTCGGACATCTGGTGCAAGATTGTCCTAAAAGGAAGAAAGATACCACCAGTACAAACAACTGAATAGTGAGAGGTACTATATTCTTCTAAGTAGATGCTCATGTGTTATTTGATTTTGATTCTTCTAAGTCCTTTGTATCTTCCAAGTTTGTTGGATCTTTGTTGCCCAGTAGATACAACCCAAGAGGGGGGGTGAATTGGGTCTTTTAAAACTTTTGTACTACTTCTAAAACTTTTCAATTAATTATGCTAAGTTGTATAGATGCACAGTGGAATTTAAACTTAGCAACAGTTTGATTTATTGAATGAGACTTGATTAAGTAAATTAAATATGCTTGCAACTAAAGGATGCACGGATAAAAGTTAAGCAAGCAATTTATCTAAGTAAGTAGGTGAGCAAGTTAGACAATGACAAAAAGCATCACAAACACAACAAACATATAGTGGTTCGGTGCACCCCAGCACCTACATCCACTCCCCAAGACCTCTTGGGAATTTCACTATAATCCTCCAGATTACAGTCCGGTAGTTTTGCGAGTGCACTACCCAACTCGTTGTTTTACACCGGGCTAACAACGAACCCTACAATCCGGTAGTTTTTCGAGTGAACTACCCAACTCGTTGTTTTACCCCGGGCTAACAACGAACCCTACAATCCCCCAATTTTAACTTAGGCTTGGGACTCCTATCCCTTGTTCCAAGTCCCTTGACTGAAACAAGCTCAATATTCAAACGTTTTACAAAAGATTTGAAAGCTCTTAAGAAGCAAATATAACAATGAGAAACAATAAAATCGGAAGAACCCTTTTTGCCGTTGGAAGCGTGGATGATGGTGGTTCTTCTGATGTGGATCACGTTGGCTTGAATGCGAGCTTTGATTGCCAAGTGGGAGTGAGTAGATGAGCTCGAAATCAGATGGGAAAGCTTGAATGCACTTGATTTCTCCTCTTGAAAGCTCTAACTCCCTTGAACCTCTTTTTCTTTCTTCTCTCTTGAATGATCTTGTGTTGGGTTGGTGAGAAGTTGTTGAGAAGCACTTAAGAGCTCCCTTTTATAGCCCAAAAAGCAAATATAGCCGTTAGACACAAAGATATGACCGTTTGAAATTCAAATCTACCTGAAAAAGTTGTCAGTCGCGTCCCAGGCGCTCCGGGGACGTCTCCGCGCTTTACGGGGACGTCTCCGCTTGTTTGCGCTTTTTGCATGGGGACGACTCCGCTGCTTCGGGGACGACTCCGCGCTCCGGGGACGTCTCCGCGCTTTACGGGGACGTCTCCGCTTGTTTGCGCTTTTTGCATGGGGACGACTCCGCTGCTTCGGGGACGACTCCGCCGTTATATCTCCGAAAAACAAGTCTTCTGAAATTCTCTGAGAGAGTCGACTCCGCTTTTTCAGGGGACGTCTCCGGACGTGCCAGTTCTTCCTGTTTGTGCCAGAGACGTCTCTGAGACCATCAGGAGACGTCTCGGCTGTCCCTGATCTGTTTTCTTCATCTCAAAAATTCTTCAATAAATCCATAAAAATTATGGGAACTTGCCTAGACATTTCTTAACAATATTCTTAATAAAACACATGAAATTCTCAATTAAATTGTTAAGATAAATGGTATTATACTCTAGTGTTTTGTATTCATCAAAATCCATTAGGGGATCAACAATCTCCCCCTTTTTGATGATGACAAAACACTGAGTATATGCAAAATTCGAAATTTAAACATATACACAGTATTTGATCAGATATACAAGTCTAATGTTTTGATTAGAGCTAGATACAATGTGCATAATTCAAAATAGTCAATTTTCAGTTCTATCCTTATGCATAAAATTGATCTTAATAGCTCTTGAGCAATTTTAGCAGATCAACTGAATTTGAATCAAGTTAAAATGAAATATTGATGCTAAAGATAATTGAAGGCTAAGTTCTTTTTGACTCCTCCTTTCTTTTCCAGAAGGGCAATTATCTTAAAGCTAATATTCTTCAATTTTATCTTTTCTAATTCAACTTTGGAGTATGAATTTCGTATTTTGCATTCCATATTGGTTCTACTCCCCCTTTTTGACAAAAACTTGGAGTAAATGCAACACATAAAGCATTATGAGCATATACTCAGATATTTCTCCCCCGTTTTGACAACATCAAAAAGATAGTGAAACATTAAGCACAAAGATAAGAATGCTCAAGGCAATAATGTTAGAAAAATATAAATGAGCATAGATCAGAGCCATTTCGGATAATTTCAGAGCAAATTATGATGAGAGCACATCTAATGTGATTCCAAGGATAGTTTTCAACTCAAGTGTAGATGGAATCTTTCTTAAGTTAATTCAAGAAGTACCACAAATGATATTCAAGGAAAGCACGAATGGAAATCTAACATCTCTTCAATAATAAGTATGAAAGCTTGTTCATTTAAGATCTTTTGCCCAATATATTAAGTATTTTATCAACATGAGAGCAATTTAACTAATTTTCAGAGTATAAGAGCAGTATATTAAGTATGATTGCAAAGTTCTTTTAGAGTTCTTTTAAAGACTTTCTTTTATTCCTTAAAAAATAATCACAATTTGATATATAAGAATATGAATTGGCACTAAATTGAAGTTCTAAAAAGCAAGCCAATTAGGACTCATTAGTGAATTCCAAAATAGATTTTCTGAGAGACACTCAAGAAAATTCAACACATTATTCTTCCCCTATTTCATTGAACTAGAGGCTCTTAAGATCAACTGTTTGAATTGTAATTTAGTTCATGATTGATGCATAAGATATACTAACCAAATAACAAGCCTCAAGGTGTATCATAAAGATTTTCAGATTTAAATTTCAAATGATACATATTGGAGAGTATTAGGATCACTTCTCATTTAGTATTCTTTCTCTCTCCTTTAGTTATAGATTTATGCGATTAAGTTCCATAAGATCTCTCCTTCTGAAATTTTCTTTCTCCCCCTCAATTGATCATTCCATTTAAGAGTTTAGAATTTGAAGATAATGTTCAATAAAATTGTCAATCTCAAAAATATATTTTCTATAAGTTTCAGCTTATTTTCATAAGACTCAAGGTTTGAGATAAGACAACCTTTATAGAACTCATCTCAAGGTATAAACTTATTATATAATTAAAGCAAGTCTTGCAATATAAGGAGGTTCATCAAAATCAATCCATAAAAATCAAGGTATGCTTCAAATTAAAGTAACTTTAGGATAGGATACTGAATATCTAAAGCTCCCCCTCAAAAGATACATTCTTCTTTAATCATTCTTTTCTATTGTTGAATTTCAGATTTTAATGATAAACGTGAATAAAACTGAAATTCTATGATATCGAGAATGTAGAGTAATCTAGCATTATTCAAAATTTGTAGCAATTACTCTTTCTAATCCTTCAAGAACAAGTTATGCTTTCTCTTAATCTTAGAGAAAATGTATAGAAATATTAATCAGAAAATGATTCATTTGAAGCTCAGTTTCTTTCAAAAGCATTTACATTTTCTTTCTTTTAAGAATCATTTGAGTGAGCTGAAATATTTCTAGCTTTAAGATCATTCACTCTATATATAAATTCTGATGGAAAGTCTTTAAGAATGTAGGAGAGAAAAACATATAGATGATCATTGAGGTATATATATTTATAGAACTTAATTTCTTAATCATAGTTTTTCAGCAATGTATACATGAAACACAATAAATCTTTTTAATATCTAAATAAAATCATATATTTAGAAACATTTGTTCGCAATCAAGATCGTTGAAAAATACATCACTTAAACTAGTTTTAGTACATTTTAAAGATAAGAAATGATATGTTTCGGATGCGTATCGGAGCAATCAACCAAGGCATCAAAATTAATTCTGTTTTTCTTATATTAAAATTTTCATTTAGAAGTCATATTGAGTTATTCTCCTAAATGACACGATCATTGAAGCATATGACTAAGGTTACAAAGATGTAACGATATAAGCATTTTTAAGTTAAGTTTAAGCTTTTATACCAAATCAGATTCTGAATTTTCATAAGAATTTCCAAGAAGAATCTCAAAATTATAATTTGAGACATGTATCTTCTACATTGTAGTTCATCTTAAATTACCAAGATTGAAAATACATATTTCAATAACATTAGATCACTTTTAGAGTCTTTGTATTTAATATTGAGTTTCGATACAAAATGGAGGATATTTTAACAAGTATTAGGATATTATATATCAAAGTTAGGCAAGTTGAGAGATAGATCAAGATCAATTCATTTTGCCTAAATAGAGATATCTTTCTCTTCTTCTTTTTACAGATTTATTCAACTTTCAGATTTTAAAGATGATTGTGACCGACAAATCTGAAATTTCTTTTCAATAATACCAAAAAAAAATTTATGCAGTATTTCAAACATTCAATCAAATTATCCAACCATGAAGCATTACAAAATATTGAGAACCCATGATTCAAAACATCATGCCACATGCATAATATATTATGTGTTAAGTCATGCATTAAAATATTAAGAAAAAGAATGTCAAGGATCAAAATCAATTCTTTTCAAATAAACTCCCCCTATATAATTTTGCACTGATTTCATCCTTAAAGTGTGTTTTCAAGTGATTAAAAATTTGACTTGATTCTTCTTATATACTTTCATTTACTTTGTCTTTCATTTTTAACTTTCTTATGCTCTATACTCTATTTGCTCCCTATCCGGTGGAGTTGGGAAGGGGCACGAGGTACTACCACTAGCCTCCCTCTTATGCCGTCCCTAATATGCCCTACACCGAATAGTTGGGTCAAATAGTGCCGGGTACTACCACTAGCCTCTCCATTGGCACCATCCCTATGATGAGCAATATAGAAAATTTATAAAGTTCACTTCAAACTCTCCCTGTTTAAGTGTAATTAATTACGAATTTTATCCCTTCCAAATGTGCCGAATATATTATGCTTGTTTTGCTTTTCCTTAAGATTGGAGTATTTGCCTTTGCTTAGATTTTACATCTCTTGAATAATATCCATTTTCTTTTCTTTATCTCTCTCTCTTTTTGTTATTCTCAAGTAATGTACATGAAAGAGTAGAATAAAGAAATAATCTTATGTATCATATAGATGTATATCATGCAAACAACATTTTCATTGTGCTCAAGGATTTATAATTTCTCACAAGTTATTTTAAATCAAAATTTTAAGCATAAACTTGTGTATTTCATGGTTATGACATAGGCAAAGATATATTTTAGTTTGGGCAAACCATGAAACAATTTCTAAAAGTATAAGTCAATCAATATATATATATATAGACATGATATCAAAAATTTATAATTAAAGACCTTAATCATGCCATAATAAGATTTAAGTTATTGACTTTGCTCAATTAATTTATGAGAGAAGTATCTAGAATTACCAATTCATTCTGCATTCTTCAGTCAAATACCTACTAGATTTCTTATGTATGAACTTTTGGCTGAAGAAGGTCCTCTCTCTTGTTTGCATGTGAATGTTTATTGTATCTTACATGGATATATCCTTCAAGTTGAGATCTCTCATTTTCTTACTCAAGGATCCTGCATTATTAACAAACTCCTTTTCTTTCTTGAAAGAAAGTCATTAGTTTCTTCAAGATACACAACATTCATCCAACATATTTTTTTAACTAGATGACTCAATATAAGATATGACAATAGTTGCATGTTGAGTCACTTTACTCAAGAGATTGCCTAAATATAAGCAAGCACATATCACTTGAACTAAAGAGATAGTTTCATTAATCAAGATGGTTCAAGGACAAGCATGTGAGGCAATAGAAAGATTTATCAAGGTCAAATCAATTTTTTATTTTTAGAATCAATTTAGCTTAGATTCTATTTGCTTAAGATAATTATCAATAAGACATGTTAGCTAAGTTTTAATCAACTTATCTTAAACGGTTGTTTCTATCAAAATTCAGATTATGAATTATTTGTTATCAATAAAATATGATTCATTAAAGTTAGATTGAAGTCTTGCACAAGGGCACATAATGAGCATACAATCTGGTCTACTAGCTGTATGATAAAATAGTTATTCTATCATGCTTCAATACAATTTTAAAACAATAGATCTACTTTGCTCATCCTTTTCAAATTCTACAAGATGGGGTCACAGACATACCTTCTTCATGCCAATCTTCTATTAAGAGTTTTCTTGTGGACTAACTTTGGTCAATGAAGATCCCCTTTCTTGTTTGGCTTAATTTAGAGTTCGAGAGAAAATGTTAATTCATTCATCATACATATTTCAAACTCACCTTGCATGAGCTTAGTAAAATTTTCATAAAATCTCCATTAGTAGAACCAAGAATGATGTCATCAATGTATACTTTGAGCAAGTAAGATATCACAAATTCTTCTTTTTGATGCAAAGATTTATCACTATTACTTTCTATCAAAAAGGTTGCTTAAGCTTTTATATCATGCTTTTGATGCTTGTTTCAAATCATATATTGCTTTATCATATTTGTAATGAGTGTTTTCAAATATGGTGGTTATTTAACATATATCTTCTTTAATAAAGTAAGCACATAGGAGTCCATTCTACACACTCATTTGATAGAATATAAAGCTCATAAAGCAAGCAAATGATAATGGTGATCTTTACTTCTAATCATACAAGAATCTCATCAAGATCTATTTCATCTTTTCTTGATTTAGTCTTTTAGTAGTCATCAATTTTTCTTCATTAAGTGCATTTCTGAAAAACTCAATTTGGTTCTAATTATTAACATGTTTTCAGATTGTTATATATAAAAGATTAACCATATACATATATAATTTGATTTTAGTATCTTGATAATAAATCATTAGTCTCATAAAGAATAAAATGAATTAATATTTCTGCAACTAAAATCTTTTCATTGAATATTCTATATGCATTGCTTGATGAATGATATCCAAGGATAGACATATCTCTATCAGATTTGGCATTACTTTCAAGAAACCATATCTAGTATAACATATACTACTGATAAATATGAAAGATATGCAATAGTTCATTTTCTATTTTTCAGAAGATCAAAAGGAGTTTTCATCAAAAATAGATCTAATAGAAATCATATGTATGACAAGCAGTGATGATAGCTTTTAAAAAAATATTTAAGTAGATGACTATCATACACAATTGTCTTTTTCATTTCTTCAAGAATTCTATTAACCCTATTTTACTTATGGTATCCTTGGTGCTGAAGTAATTAATTTCTGTATAAACTTTATCAGGATTTTGGTTTTCAACACTGTGCCATGATACTCTTTATCTTCATAGTTTGGAAACCTTTATCATTTGAAACACTTTTACAAAATTTAGCAAATACAGAAAATATTTCAACTTTATTTGCTAAGAACAAATCCAATGTAAGCTTTTGAAAACTTAGTGATGGAAACAACATCTTTAGATTTAGAAATTGATTTTTGTTTGTTTCCTTAGTTAGCATGCATAGCAAACTTTGACCTTTCAGAAGATAATCTAAGTAAGCCAATGGCAAGGTCTTTTGAGATTAAGTACATACTAGCATGAGTTGATTTTATATGCCAAAGATGGTTTCTTTAATCTTGGTATTCATAGTGCATATATTCAAAAGCATACCAAGTACACATTATTATGTCTATGATAAAAAAAAATGCCATGGATAAAAACTCTCAATCGAGCATATAGAGAATTCATAGAGTTATTCTTAATAAATTGATTAATCATTTAGCAACTTATCCAACAATAGGTAAAGTATAACATAGAAAGATGGAGTGATTTGGATATATTTTCTTTTCATACCAAAAATATCACTTATATCACAAAAATGATTAATACTTGCAAGTTATGTTTTAATCAACTAATAAAGTAATTTCAATATGAGAGGATGCAATAATAACTTATATCATTATTTCTTTCACTTAACTCATTCTTCTTAATTACATTTTAAATTCAATTCCTTAGCACATGTCTAGAGCACCCATTGTTTAGATAACATCTTTCATTAAAACCTTGGATAGCTAGACATACTTGCTGAAAAATAATCATATTTTCAACTTAGGAACCCAAGCTCTTTTGGGTCCTTGTAGGTTAGCTATAATTGTTCCTTTTGTAACCCATATTTTCTTAATGGCTATTTTGTCCATGAATTTACAGATTTTAGGATTACAAGGGATGTATTTCTGTATCCTCTTGTTGAATTTAACAAACTTAGATCGAATATGAGTAGTAGATAAACTTTCAGTTTTCTGTTTTTGCCTTTTAGGTTCATCAAATTTGTAATGTATAGATTTAGGAACAACAGACGAGATTTTACTTAGCTTTTGTTTATTAGTATTATAAGAATCTGTTTTAGAATAATTAAAAACTGTTTTAACAAACATATTCTTAAAAGATTTTTGGGTGTACCAAGGTTGATATCCTACTCCAACTTTATCAAATTCAGCTCTTTGATTATTTATCATTAGGTTCAATTTTTCAGAGCTGAAGGTAAATCTTTCAACAATAGGTTTTAATTTGTCAACTTCTTTAGTTAATCTTCTGTTATCTTCTAAAAGTAATTCATTGTTTTTCTTAAGTTTATCATGACTTTCAGTGAGAAGTTGATCTCTTTGATTTAGTTCTTGATTCTCTTTAATTAAGATTTCAGTTTTACTAGTTAGTTTCAGTTTTTCATCTATTAGAATTTGATTTTCATTCTTCAAGTTCTTGTTCTTACAAATAAGTTCCTTATATTCTAAATACAAATCAGAAAAAGCGTCATGGAGTTCATTAAATGTAAAATTGCTTTCAGTTTCAGCATGAACCTCTTGTGCCACGAAGCATGGATTTGCAATATGATACTGCTCTTCTTCTACACATGATGTTTCAGATTTGTTAGTGCATTCATATTTGTCTTCAAGCATATTCCATATTTTTTTAGCAGTCATGCAAGAAGATATGCAATTAAACTCATTCCTATCTAATGCACAATATAATAGGTTCATGGCTTTTGAGTTTTGTTGTACCATTTTCTCATTATGACTAGTGTTTGTGTGTGTTCCATTGACTATAATTCTCCATAAATTATAATCAAGTGATTGTATGAAAATGCGCATGCGTGCTTTCCAATGTGTATAGTTTATGCCATTAAATAGTGGAGGTGTATCAATTAATTGTCCTTCTCCTAGAAAACTATCTATTTGAGTTGTCATGATCTTTGGCTCTTGATCGTGAGATCAATAATTAATCTTAGAGCACCTGCTCTGATACCACTTGTTGCCCAGTAGATACAACCCAAGAGGGGGGGTGAATTGGGTCTTTTAAAACTTTTGTACTACTTCTAAAACTTTTCAATTAATTATGCTAAGTTGTATAGATGCACAGTGGAATTTAAACTTAGCAACAGTTTGATTTATTGAATGAGACTTGATTAAGTAAATTAAATATGCTTGCAACTAAAGGATGCACGGATAAGAGTTAAGCAAGCAATTTATCTAAGTAAGTAGGTGAGCAAGTTAGACAATGACAAAAAGCATCACAAACACAACAAACATATAGTGGTTCGGTGCACCCCAGCACCTACATCCACTCCCCAAGACCTCTTGGGAATTTCACTATAATCCTCCAGATTACAGTCCGGTAGTTTTGCGAGTGCACTACCCAACTCGTTGTTTTACACCGGGCTAACAACGAACCCTACAATCCGGTAGTTTTTCGAGTGAACTACCCAACTCGTTGTTTTACCCCGGGCTAACAACGAACCCTACAATCCCCCAATTTTAACTTAGGCTTGGGACGCCTATCCCTTGTTCCAAGTCCCTTGACTGAAACAAGCTCAATATTCAAACGTTTTACAAAAGATTTGAAAGCTCTTAAGAAGCAAATATAACAATGAGAAACAATAAAATCGGAAGAACCCTTTTTGCCGTTGGAAGCGTGGATGATGGTGGTTCTTCTGATGTGGATCACGTTGGCTTGAATGCGAGCTTTGATTGCCAAGTGGGAGTGAGTAGATGAGCTCAAAATCAGATGGGAAAGCTTGAATGCACTTGATTTCTCCTCTTGAAAGCTCTAACTCCCTTGAACCTCTTTTTCTTTCTTCTCTCTTGAATGATCTTGTGTTGGGTTGGTGAGAAGTTGTTGAGAAGCACTTAAGAGCTCCCTTTTATAGCCCAAAAAGCAAATATAGCCGTTAGACACAAAGATATGACCGTTTGAAATTCAAATCTACCTGAAAAAGTTGTCAGTCGCGTCCCAGGCGCTCCGGGGACGTCTCCGCGCTTTACGGGGATGTCTCCGCTTGTTTGCGCTTTTTGCATGGGGACGACTCCGCTGCTTCGGGGACGACTCTGCGCTCCGGGGACGTCTCCGCGCTTTACGGGGACGTCTCCGCTTGTTTGCGCTTTTTGCATGGGGACGACTCCGCTGCTTCGGGGACGACTCCGCCGTTATATCTCCGAAAAACAAGTCTTCTGGAATTCTCTGAGAGAGTCGACTCCGCTTTTTCAGGGGACGTCTCCGGACGTGCCAGTTCTTCCTGTTTGTGCCAGAGACGTCTCTGAGACCATCAGGAGACGTCTCGGCTGTCCCTGATCTGTTTTCTTCATCTCAAAAATTCTTCAATAAATCCATAAAAATTATGGGAACTTGCCTAGACATTTCTTAACAATATTCTTAATAAAACACATAAAATTCTCAATTAAATTGTTAAGATAAATGGTATTATACTCTAGTGTTTTGTATTCATCAAAATCCATTAGGGGATCAACAATCTTTGAACTATTTGTCAGAGAAATAAAATAGGCCACTATATTACCAGTCCTCTTGAGAAACCAATTCTTGATGATGCTGCATTTAAGAATTGCCAATTTTGAGGACAAATTTTTTTTGAGGGAAGAATATAAAAACTTAGCTTTGTTTTGGCCAGGTAATCTGATAGTAGTGCGAGAAAAAAAAGGGAAGGAACTCACCTCCCTTTCATTTCTAGCACTCCTCTTATCTAGCAGGCACCCATCACCATCTTGTCAAGGTGAGCGAGAGGAGATCTCGCGAAATTATTGGTGCCCTCCCTCTATTTTTTTCCTTTATTTCTTCCCTTCCCTTAGCTCCCATGACCATTATGAACAATTTCTTCCCTTGATCTCCTTCTCTCTTCTCCTCTTTTTCTATCTCTATCTTTCTTTATTTTCTCCGCTTCAAGCTTGTCGTGCCCCATCTCCGCCAGATTCATGGTCGCCGCCTTGTTGGAGCAACATAATAGCCCCATCCTCCTTCCTCATCTTCCTCTTCCCCATCCTTCTCTTGTCCGGCCTCGCCACCTTCTTTGGTGGTCGTTCCCTAGCTGTTTTGCTGCTAGCTACTCCACTTACACCATCTCTTGTTGCCGATCATCTAGTCATAGCTGTTGTCGACCCTTGTGGCCTCCTCTGCTTCCCCGGTTCTTAGGAGGGGCGCAGGTTGACATCCCGTTGTTTCGCTAGAGAAAAAAAAAAGAAAGAAGTGAAGAGGGCGACAAAGAAAAAAGGAAAAAAAAAGAAAAAGGCAAAAATAAAAATGGAGAAAAATAGGAGAGAGAAAATGATAACAAAAGATAAAATAAAATAAAAATAATGGATCCCATCCCCTGGTTGTCCCCTCCTCTGTGTATCCCTAGTGGAACCCTATACAAAATCATAGATTGACTCCTTTGTGACCATTTGGACCAGTTTTTCTCACCTCTTTTTTTCCGTTTGAGTATAAAGTCAAATCAAGTCTATTTCGGTTTTCTAGAACTTTTTATTTATATTCAGATTTTTAAATAGTGGAATGTACATTAATTTTTCTTAAATAGTTTTGGATAGGTGTAGATAATTTGACCCCCTGAACTTAGTGATCTTTGGGTGAACTGAGGTAAATGACCATGACACAAACCCTATTAACTTTGAAATACTAATTAATTTTAAGTATGAAATCATAAATTATGTTTGATATGAATGATCCTACATAAAAAATTTAAGATCAAGTATATGATTGTGTAAGATTCATGTTTTAGGCCAAATAGCATTGTTACTGAAAACTTTATTGTAAATCATTCACGTATGAATTATAATTATGAAAATTTCCATGTTACTATGAAAATGATATATATAGAATGATTGTGTATCATAAAGTTTTATAATGCTATTTAGCATTTTTCAACCTATTTATATAGGTATAATTTATGAAAAATATAAAATATTTTACCAGCTCTCAGATTGCTATGATTGTCCCTAACAATGGGAGCCAATCAATACCCTGAAGCTAATAAAAAAGGCCCTCTACCAATAGGTTAAAGTTGATAATAAATATGAACTATGATATCTTATCGAATACGAAAATGACCCTATCACAGGTTATAGTGATCGTAGCATAAAAATCTGTGAGCATTGTTTTAATAGATAATATGGCTAGATGGAAAATATTTGATGATTACAAATATTTTAAATTACACTCAAGTTTAGCTTTATGAACCTGCATAATTTGTGCATACATGATTGATTGCTACACTATGGTTTGTTATATTCATGAAATGCATTATTTTATAGTAAAAATTTACTCTCTAACTAGTGTATTAAATTATGTAAAAACTTATGCTTGATCTAGTAATGTGGTATATAATTACTTACTGAGTTGTGAAGCTCACTCTTCTCTTTATTTTTTTCAGATAAATAAGATTGTTAGGAGCGAGAAAGAATAAACCAAATGAAGATCGAGATAGCCAACCTAGGACCTCACCTAAAAAGGCTAGCCAGAAGATATTATCTAGGTTCCTTGGCTCTATATAAATAGCTAAGATATATCCAGTGTATAGCCGATGTGGGACTAAACAAACATCCGCACATATTCTCACATACTCTCCTATTCAATCCTCCGCATTAATTCCCACCAGGCTAAAGGTTCAAATTCATTCAAATCTAATCACAAACACCACAATTGGTCCATAGTCAGCCCTAATGGGTTTGTATTGCAATGTTGCCTAGTCCACATAAGCCATGGTTGGGTTCGCTCTGATACTAATAAGTCATAATTTAGAACCTCATCCAAAATTCTAGCTAGAAGTATTATTTGGGTTTCTTGTCCCTGTATCAGTACCCAAGATCTACCCAGTGCATAGCCGATGTAGGACTAAACACATACCCGTGGGAATCCTCACATATTATTGTAGGCGACATCCTACGGTAGCACGACCATGCCATATTCTATATTTGGGGCATGACAAGATATGTTTCTATTCATTATCCCAAAAATTTTGACTAATGACCTTGGTAAAATCCATACATTCTCTCAATTCGAAGCCATAGATGTGGTTTAGTCCTCTAAAATGTTAACCTTCATTTATTTTCCTTCATTTTAAGCCAGATTAGTATCATTAGACTGAGCTTGATAAAGCTTGATAAGACCGAAGAACTGTTAGGAATTCCCTGAACTACTTGGATACCATGTGTAGATACTCATTTAATTAGTCAGGAAACTCTCACTACTTAAGGATGGTTGGCAATCTTGGTTTAGGAAGACCAAGCCTCATGAAAATGGACCTATATATATTAAATACGAGGGCCTTCTGGCATGGTGAAGAAGTATCTTTTAAAATATAAAAAAATTTGGTAAGTTACAGACTAAAATTTTAGTATCTGAACCATTTGAATCAAGTTAACCCGGTGGCATAACAAGATGGATCAACTTTTTGGTTCTTCAACCATGGTGGTCATGTCAAGAACATGCCAAGTAATGTGATTTGACACAACGCCACAAAGGCATACTAAGTTTGCGAATGTCACCTTCTATAAAAGTAAGGCCCTGTTTGGAGAGCTTTTGGCGGGCCAAAAAGCACTTTCTGGCCCTCCAAAAGTACTTTTAGATAAAAAATGGTGTTTGGTAAAATTTTCGGAAAGCTGTTTCGGCTTTTGCGGGAAGCTGAAAACAGCTTTTGGGGAGAAGCTCCAATTTAGAGCTTTCCGAAAATGCTATTTTCAGCTTTGTCGGGAAGCTATTTTTGGACCAAAATATCCTCATTTAAATCACACTTTTTTTTCCCAAAACCTTATCCCGCCTCTTCCTTTCTCCATTTCCCTCTCAATCTTCTTCTTCCTTTCTCTCTATTTATTAGAGAGATAAATGATCATTAGAAGGATGAAAAATTAATTTACACTAATAATTATAATATTTTATATATTTATTATTGTATTATACTATAAATATAATATTATATTACATTATATCATAATACATTGATATGTTATTTAAATAATTTAATATTATATTAAATTATTATTCTATAATACATAATGTTATAGTATTATATTATAATAATATTATATTACATTACATTAATATTATACTATATCATATATTTATGTATTAATACATATTATATTTTATTATACTCTATTATATAATACTGGTAATGTCCTTTATAGTCATTTTGTCACACAAAAGTACTTTCTCAATTTGTTTACCAAACACATATTAAAGTGCCACAGCACTTTATAAATGTAGTTACCAAACAGCAAACAGCTTTTTATAAACGCTCTGCTTCAAACAGCTCTACTTCTAACAGCTCTACTACTAACAGCTTCTCCAAACTGGGCCTAAGAATGAATTGGATATGTATGATTTTATGTAGGTGTTTGGATTTTTACAAATTTGTTTACGAAGTTGGACTTGAACTTTTCGATCCTTTTTTTTTTCCCCTCTTCTTTGCCACCAACAGTGTTCAAACTCTGCATCTCTCAAATAGATAGATAGATAGAGAGAGAGAGAGAGAGAGAGAGAGAGAGATTTTAATCAAGTAAGCCAAGGATGATTGGCTAATCCAATTGCACTCATATAGACGATACCACATTTCAATACAGAAGGTGATTTCAAGTTCCCTGGAACTTATGTAGAAAACTATAGTTGTACAATCATCTGCTCCTCAAACTGCTTATACACCTTGTGTACATTTAATATCATAACATGGTGGACCCAGAGCTGACTACTCTTTCTCCTTTCTTATATATATTATCATAAGATGACTTAAATGTTTCGAGCAATATTTCCTGTCTATATCTGATATCGTATGCTGATGGGATGGATCTTGTACTGGTAGTCCCCATTCAACTGTGTAAATAATTGGATTTAGAAGGAGGTCCATTGTGATTCTCTGACTGATCACAATAAAAAAACATCATGCAGCCAGACACCCATTGTCCCCACAATAACTAAATCCAATTCAAGGTTTCATGGGTTTATCATAGCTGGATTTCATCAGCTTGATTCCATTCCAAAGTTGTGTTGCTGTGAGAAGAGCATTCAATTGTGTTCTGCCTCATGGCCCTCCATGGTTGGAGACCCATGAGCAGGGTGATGCAATGGGAACCTTAACACTTTTGGGAAAGAAAAAAAACCAAACATGAGAAGGGTGATGCAATGGGCACCTTTAGGTGGGCCCTGTTTGGTGTCCGGAGTGGGACCCACCGTTAAGAGGATAAGGTGTCGGTTGCAGGTTTGTGGAGTTTGCTGTTCTGTGGGCCGAAGTTCTTACAATTTTAAATGGGCTTTGTAACAATCAACTTTATATCAGGATTCCATTTAATTGCTAAATTTTCCTTCTGCGAAATGCTTGTGATATTTAGCAGATATGGTTTAAACATGAGAAAACAACTTCATCATATTACTGTTTGATATCCCCCTCATATATTTTTGGCATAATTATTATATCATAATGAACTTATTTTACTCTAATCTTTGGATTACTTATTGACTACCTTTGTATATATTCTGCAAGATATTATAAGAATAGATATTATGGAAATTACACCCATCTAGTATTTCTCTATCAACATTATTATTATGGTGATATTATCGTGATATTATCATGATTTGGCAATAATGTTATGATGATCACCTTGCTTTAATCATGCAGTATAGCATACCATCTCCATGTGCAAATTTGTAAGAGTTTGTCAACCTTCTAATTAATATGGCTACTATTTGTATAAGTTGTTATAATTCGTATATAACTTTCTTTTCAGCTGAAAATACTGTATAAAATCCGAGGTAAACTGAAAGCAGGACCTTTTTGGAGTTTTCTTTTGCCAATGTAAGCCCAAAATTGAGTTTGCTCTAATGCATCTGCCCTAACTTCACTCAAATCAACAGATTCCTGGGCTTTATGCATCTGCCCTAACTTCACTCAAATCAAGAGATTCCTGGGCTTTATCGCAGCAACATTTTATAGATTAGAGCTTAAGATCATCAAATTCTTCGACGCCCACTCAAGAAAGAAAAAGATGCATTCACATACCTCATTTGTTGCATGTCATCTCAAATTCGAAGTGCACACTAAAATTGGAAATATGATCAGTCTATGATAGCCATGGAACAAAATATGACTAGGCTGGTGGCCTTTGCAAGTTGCTTGCTATAGGTTTTATTCCTCATTGATAACATAATGGGTAGCAAAGAGCTCAGAACATATTGGATCTCCTTTATGCTTGCTTTAGGAGACATGACTAGCTATATCTGACAAATATTCTTCATATCTGAAAAGAAAGCTGAAAAGAAAAGCAATATGTAGAACATTTGTAGATGACTTTCCATTAAAACCTTTAACTGGGTGGGGGGGAATAACAAACTTTAGGATTGCTTGCTCATGATTCATGATAAATCATTCATATCTAGGGTTTCAGTCACACCAAGATTGTTGTTTAATTCCAATTTCCTTCATAAAGTGCTTATTAAGCAAAACTTTGATAGAATTAATATAATACTAAAAGCACCCGAAAGTAAGGTTGTCAAATGAGTGTTCGCAAGCCAATCATATTCAGCTCAAAATTGGGCTCAAGTAGCAAACGAGCCATGCCAGAGCCATAATCTAAGCTTTTATTTGAGCTGAAATAAGTAAAATATAATTTCAATTCAAATCCTTTTATGTTATTGTCAAAAAGACAACTTTATTAGAAAGAGATTTCTGTCCATGGTGATCATCTGCAGTTGCTAACATGGGGTTTCTTTCATGGACATATTTGCCTAACTAATGAGCCACCAATAACAATGTCTAATAGTCTCCCTTTTTATTGGACAGGTAGAGAGGTAAGTGCACATCAACAAAGACTCGGTCTCTGAAGCAGTCCAGAAGAGTGCTATGACAACCCCTGAAGATATTGATTGTATTGCAAATGCAATCCACTTTAAAGTTCTTGAATCCACATTCCAAGCAAAAATTGATCCATTTCGTAAAGCCCAGCAAACTGAGCCCGGTCCACTTGTCCGGCCCCACTTTGGTCCAAAAAAAAAAATTAGCACATGCTGCGCACGTGCCTAAAGAGAAAAGGACTCCTGATGGGAGACTTCTTCCTCCCTGAGATGATTGGACAGAATCCAACTCTGAGTCAGATTTCGGTCACGGCCGAGCTCTGTTTAAAGCTCCTCCCTATCCTCTCTTCCACCTCACTAAGGAATTGGCCCCAATCGGAGCTCTTCGCCGGAGATCTCTTTGGTTTTTCGTCCAAAGCTCGGTCGCTACCGCACCATCACTGTATCCAAATGCTGCCGAAAAGTCAAGTAAGAACCCGAAAATCTTTGGATAACCCTTTTCTCCCTCTTTTGCAACCTTTGGAGATTTGTTTCCGGCCGATAATCGCAAGAATTTAGTCGAGAAGACGGGTGTTCTATTTTTCCCTGTTTTCTTTGGATTTTTCCAATTTTGTTCGTTCTTTCCAGCCAATAACACGGTCGGATCTGGTTGCCGTGGTCTCCGCCTGCTTCCTCACGTTAGTTTGCAGTCGTAGCTGAGGCTTCCATTGCCGGGATGTCTCGGTTAAATGGGTCCGGGGGGGCAAACCCCTATTTTAGGAGAATTTTTTTCTTGCTGCCGGCCACCAGTTGCCGTCGGCCGTCGTCCACAGTGGTGGCCATGGATCCCAACCCCGGGCATTACCTGTAGCCATCCTCTTCTTTCCTCTTTCTTGGTTGGAGAGACAAAAGCTTACTTTCTCTCTTTTTTCTCTCTTTTTCCCATGCTTTCTCTATCTTCTTTTTCTCTTTTTTTTGGCTAAAACGAAAGTATCATACATAACGTATATGGATACAATCAAAAAAATCAAAATACAAAACATCCCGGAGCGCACTAGGCAGCTTCGCCTCCCTCACCCATAGGTGGTCCCCCAAATGGTTGGCAACAAATGAAGCCACCCAATCCGCAACCCCATTGACCTCTCTGAAGACATACTTCGTCTGGATCACTAGCCCATCCTGGTCCATAGCCCTAATAACTTGCAGTAGCGGGTGGTAATCGCCGACCCCCCCCAAAGCCTGCTGGATCCACCCAATAGCTGTCGCAGAGTCACCCTTCAAAAGAACCTCTCTCTCCTGCAATGCACGCCGTACATAGCACAAGCCAGCCCATGCCACTCTCAACTTCGCCTCTGGCACAAAGGTGTCAAACAAGTGGCAGCCCCCAGTCGCGATCACCTAAAAATTCGGGCCCCTAATAACAAAGCCCGTTCTCTATCTTATTCTCTCTCTTATTTCTATCTCTGCAAAGTTTCTCTCTCTTGATTTATGGCCATATATGTTAATTGATCTAAGTTGATCGTGTCATTGACAACCACACCCAAACCCCTGATTAAACTTGGTCTGAGATTCTCTCTCTACCGAAATTTCTCTCTCTACCGAAATTTCTCTCTACTGGGCTTTCTCTCTCTACTCGCTCTCTAGGATAGTTAGATCCAGTAGGAACTCTTCACGGTGATTTTGAATTGACTCTAGTGAAGGGTCTTGATCTAGGATCGTCGGATGGCATATCAGCTGCTCTGGCCCTACCATATATTGTTAGATTTAATCGCCCCCAATCTCTGTTGAACCATCTGTGCCTTTGTTCGAATATGATTCGATGAAATCACCTTGATTGGACCGACCTAGATGTTGGATTACATTTGCAAGGTAGGTAACGTGACACCTTTTCTAGATTTATCAGTATTTTAAATATTTTCTGAATCGATTTATCCTTAATTTATGATGTTGATGCATAGTATTTTATTATTATATGTACCTCTTTTTGGAATATTGTATAATTCTTGATGAGAGCACAAAAGTGCGTTCTACACGTTGCTTAAATTAATATTATTGCTAACAAATAATGATAAAAGGGCTGCATTAATTTTATATTTTATTTGGTACAGATTATCGTAAATCAGAGTTTAAATGTGCATTTGGTCGACTTCAAGCCTGATTACACTGAAACAGAATTGAACCTGGTCAAGCACACTTGCACCAGAGGGACACATGGCAGTCATCTGGAGGTAATGTGTAATGAAACATCCAAGGGCTTAGATTCATCAAGCCAAGAAGATTTGCAAACGGATCTCCCAGCTTCACAGCATCCGCCCGAGCCCTTCCGTCCGCGATCACCGCCCACCTCATCCGCCCGTCTTCCTCAACCGCGATCGGCTCCCATTCTTCTTCCGCGAGTGAGCCAGCATCCATCCCCGCAATCAACTCCCTTCTCCGTCCAACTCTTCACCGTCCGTGCACAATCCCAGCGTCCGAGCAACCCGCGCCCAGCCGGGATCCGCCTCTCCCAAACTCGCGCAATCGTGAAGCATCCCAAATCTCCCACGCATACGTTTGCCTCCTCCACTGATTCGTCCGTGATCAGCTCCCTTCCGGGCGTCCTCCAGATCTGCAGCCCATCCCGCGATCATCTCCCACGCAAGTCCAGCCGCTCGAGCCTCCCATCAGCTCACGATTCACAGCATCCTCCCGAGCGCAATCGTCCCAGCTTCCATTCTCAGCATTGGAAACGGCCGCAATCACCTCCGGCATCCGTCTCGGCCGAGATCCAGTCCTTCCGTCGATCTCCATCGCGTGCAAAGGAAGAGCTATAAAGCTCTCTCGGCTGGGAGGAAAAGAGGGGAGCTCTCATCGGGAAAACAGAGGAGTTGTGTGGCGGCAGAGGAAAGAAAAGAGAAGAAGGAAACAGGGTATGCCCTGTTTCCGAAAAGAAAAAAAAGAAAAAAAAAGAGGAGAGGAAGAGTTTAATGTTTTAATGGAGGGCTGATTTCCTAGGTGAAGGGTGATGGAGGAACCTTTGATGTATTGCTTTCTTTGAAGTAAATTCTAAACCTTTATTCTTACAGATTTACATTTTCAATATATCATGGATTCTTGCATAATTATTTTGTAGATGGTTCTTTAATGGTTTATGTTGATCGACATATGAACTACTTTAATATTTGATTTATCGTTGATGTAATAGGCACGATGAATGCTTAGAAATAGAGTTCACATGACCATAAAATATATTCCATGCTTTGATCTATTCTACTTTTACATCTTTAATCAAGAACCAAAGAATTTATTTCTTGAATGCAAAATTATCAAAGGGGATTCCAGATCCCTACACCACCTTAATCTATCCAAACTTTGATTCTCTATTTACTGATTGATTTTCTATTTGCAAAATAGCATCTTAATCCACAAATTTTATTGAATCAAATAATCTGAAATTAAGCTAATAACCCAAAGATCGTTCCCTGAGGAATCGACCTCGGACTTCCGAGTTATACTACTTGTGCGATTCTCCTGCACTTGGGAGAACAGTTTTATTTTTTTGCACCAAGTTTTTGGCGCCGTTGCCGGGGAACGGCTGAGTTATTAGTATAATTTTAGATTTAATTTTTACCTTAGTAGTTAGTATTTTTCTTTTGAAAAAAAAATTGCATCTTTACTACTATTTTT
The DNA here is from genome assembly GCF_009389715.1 of Phoenix dactylifera. NCBI lineage: Eukaryota > Viridiplantae > Streptophyta > Magnoliopsida > Arecales > Arecaceae > Phoenix > Phoenix dactylifera. The sequence continues at coordinate 555,259 of NW_024067697.1, forward strand.
AATTCCCTGCACAGTTGGCATCAAACTCCGATATCATAGCAATTAGCCGTCTGATTTGACTCAAATTTGGTCAGCTAGTGCAAGACACATTGTTAGATAATCTGAACGGTCTGATTGACATTCTGACATTTTTAAGACCATCAGATTAATACGAAACCTTGCTGCTTTCTACTTTAAATTTTCTGCATTTATTTTTTTTAGAATCAGAATTATATTATTATTATATCTCATTAACCCTTGTTGCTAATTAAAAATTGAAGAAAAGAAACCTTAAGAACAGATCAAGGGTGATTATTCAAAAATAAAAAAAGAGGGAAAACCTAAAATTTCAAATTTCAAATTTCAAATTTCAGAATTCAAATTTCAAACGTCAACTCATAAAATTTAAAAAAAAAATAATTAATTTGCTTGATCACCTATTCAATGAAATTTAATGTCATGTCATAAAACATTAAAAAAAAAAAAATCTCTTGATTGTTGCATATAGTATAAGGCATCAGCATAAAATATTCTAAGGGCTGAACCCATTTAAAAAGATAAGGTCGGGATTTCATCACTCGTCCTTAGCCCAAAAATCACCCCAGTGCATAAATATCCTAAGCTTAACTAAAATCAACTAGACGTTGGCCCCTAAGGACATTCAAGCTCAATAGGACGAAGACCACCGAAAGTTGCACCAATTTCGCTTTGTGGCTTAGTTGATGTCTAGGCAAGCTTTGTCCCTATAAGGGAGACAGTTCATCTGTTCGAGGCAAGTGGGTTTTAAGTGGGACCTTTGCGAACGCATCGTGACCCCTCCACTTACCTGGGAGCTTACCTGGTCAACTCGGTTCATTAGACCGGATTGGAGGCTTAGGTGTCCTCTTCAAACCAGTTAGGAGCTGTCTAGAAATTTAAGAAAAACATTAGAAATTGAGGTGTAATGTTTTGTTGCATGTTTGATTGTGAATAGACTTTTGTTTTAGGGTATCTTTAGTTAGTACTTATATTTAAAAAAGAAAAAAAAAAGAGGAAAATATTTTGCATGCTAAAGTGGAATAGGGACGACACCGGTCGATTAAGTCGTACAACTTTAGATCATCCCTTAGGACATACCCTTGAAATTCCTTCGCAATATCTCACACCTTGTGAGATGGCTGATCTAAATGAAGATGCGGGGAGTCACCACAATCGAGAACGAGAACCCCATGTTATGACTCTAAGACAATACCTACAACCGGCTAGGACTAGTCAGCCTTCATGCATAATTTTTCCTGATAATGTAGGACATTTTGACATCAAACCAGGGGTAATCCAATTGCTGCCCAAGTTTCATGGGTTAGAGTCCGAGAGTCCGTATCTTCATTTAAAGGATTTTGAAGAATTGAGCATTACATTTAGAGTGCCAAATGTCACCGAGGATGTCCTCAAGTTGACATTGTTCCCTTTCTCTCTAAAGAATAAGGCCAAAACATGGCTAAACTCGTTGCGACCTAGATCAATAAGAACTTGGCAAGATATGCAGAGAGAATTTTTAAAGAAGTTCTTTCCCACACAAAGGACCAACTTTTTAAAAAGACATATTAGCAATTTCCAACAAAAAGATAATGAAACATTTTATGAATGTTGGGAAAGATTTAAAGACCTTCTTCTCTCATGCCCTCATCACGGATTCGAAACTTGGAGAACCATTAGCTTCTTTTATGAAGGTTTATCTTCACAGTTAAAACAATTTGTAGAGACCATGTGCAATGGTAGATTTTTAGAAAAACACCCTGATGAGGCATGGGAGTATTTGGATTCCCTTGCTGAGACTGCCCAACTTTGGGATAACGGGGATAGAAACAACAAGTCTTTGCCTAAGCCTACTAGCTCTGTACAGGGAGGCCTTTACAACCTCAGAACTGAGGATGATCTTCATGCTAAAATGGCAGCCCTCACTAGGAAGGTAGAAGAAATTGAGCTTAGGAAGATTGAGCCTGTCAAGACTATAGAACTTAGAAATGAGTGTTGTGGTATCTGCGATATGTCGGGTCATACTACTACAGATTGTCCCACCATACCGGCATTCAAAGAAGTCTTGCACGATCAAGCAAATGCTATGAACTCCTACCAAAAGCCTTATAACGATCCATACTCGAATACCTATAACCCTGGTTGGAAGAATCATCCAAACTTTAGGTGGAGAAACGATCATCCTCAACAGTCACACCATTCAGCTCCTCCACCTGTACATCCTACTTATGCACCATCACCTTCTCAAAAGCCAAATATCGAGGATACCTTGCAATCCATACAAACTTTTCTACAAGGTCAAGCTAATATCAATGCTCAAAATACTCGAAATTTTGAAGACATAAGGAACCAATTGTCAATGTTGACTACCGTCCTAAGTACCCAAGAGAAGGGTAAGCTTCCAGCTCAACCCCAACCTAACCCACAAGTGCACGGTAGTAATAATACGGCTCCCTCTAGTTCGCATACAGAGCATGCAAAGAGCATCATGACTTTGCGTAATGGGAAAGTCATTGATCAAACCGTCCCATTGAGACCGCAGGTCACTTCTGATTCTGATGCTCCCAAAGTTGATGAAAGGGACAAAGAAGAAGTTGAGGTCCCAACTTCTACTAAGAAAGTTGAATGTCCTTTTCCTCCACCTTTTCCACAACGGTTAAAGCCGTTGCAAAAGCTCGAACCTAATTCTGAAATTCTTGAGCTTTTTAAGCAAGTAAAAATCAACATACCTCTTCTTGATGCAATCAAACAAGTACCTTCATATGCCAAATTTTTGAAGGACTTGTGTACTGTCAAGCGTCGATTAAATGTTAAGAAGAAGGCATTTTTAACTGAAAATGTGAGTGCTATTTTGCAGCACAACATTCTCCCTAAATATAAAGATCCAGGTTGCCCAACCATCTCATGCATCATAGGCGACTTTAGGATAGAGCGAGCATTGTTAGATTCAGGGGCGAGTGTGAATTTGTTGCCATATTCTGTATATGAGCAACTTGGTTTAGGTGAGTTGAAGCCAACCTCCGTCACTTTGCAATTAGCTGACCGGTCAGTTAAAATTCCAAGGGGGATTGTCGAGGATGTATTAGTCCAAGTAGACAAGTTCTACTTTCCTGTCGATTTTATCGTATTAGACACACATCCGGCTTCGAACTCACAGTCTCAGATTCCGGTCATTTTAGGACGTCCATTCCTTGCGACTTCTAATGCATTAATTAATTGTAGGAATGGCGTCATGAAGCTTTCTTTTGGTAACATGACCTTAGAACTGAACATTTTTAATGTGTGCAAACAACCTAATGATCCCGAAGAGAGTAAGGAGGTTGATTGGGTTGAAACTATCGCGGAGGAATATTTGTTAGCTGAAGCATTTAACGATCCATCCGGCGATAGTTTAATTGATTGGTGTTCTAATGGCACCAATAAAGATGATTTGTTGGTCAAACCTAGTATGAATTTTTCGAACGCCATGATGATCAATGGGTGGAGACCAAAAGTAGAAAAATTTGAACAATTGTCGCCTCGAGAGGTGAAAATAGTACCATCCCATGAGCAAGCACCCAAGCTCGAATTGAAACCCTTACCAAAGGAACTTAAGTATACTTTTCTTGGACCCGAAGATACTTTTCCTGTAATCATCTCGTCTGGACTTGATCATACCCAAGAAAGAAAATTAATTGATGTTTTAAAGAATCATAAAGGAGCCTTAGGGTGGTCTATTGCCGATTTGAAGGGAATTAGCCCCTTAATTTGCACGCACCGGATATATTTGGAGGACAATGCCAAAACCACAAGGCAAATGCAACGAAGGTTGAATCCTACGATGAGAGATGTGGTTAAGGCAGAAGTCCTCAAGTTGCTTGATGTGGGTATTATTTACCCAATTTCCGATAGCAAGTGGGTAAGCCCTACTCAAGTTGTTCCTAAGAAGTCGGGTTTGACGGTAGTAGAAAATGAACAAGGTGAACTAGTTCCAACTCGTATCCCGACGAGTTGGCGCATGTGTGTTGACTACCGAAAGCTTAATTTGGTCACACGAAAGGATCACTTTCCTCTACCCTTCCTAGACCAAGTATTGGAGAGAGTTGCAGGACATGCTTTCTATTGTTTTCTTGATGGCTATTCGGGATATTATCAAATTGAAATTGCACCAGAAGATCAAGAGAAGACTACCTTCACTTGTCCTTTTGGCACATTTGCTTTCCGACGAATGCCATTCGGGTTGTGTAATGCACCTGCAACATTCCAAAGATGCATGCTCAGCATCTTTGAAGACATGAACGAGAATTTTTTGGAAGTGTTCATGGACGATTTCTCCATTTTTGGCGACTCATTTGATGATTGCCTGTCACATTTACAAGCAGTCTTAGCTCGATGTATAGAAAAGAATTTGATACTGAATTGGGAGAAATGTCACTTCATGGTGCCAAAGGGAATTGTCCTAGGACACATTGTTTCATCGAAAGGAATGGAAGTAGATAGAGCTAAGACTGATTTAATTGCTAAGCTACCTGCACCCAAGACGGTTAGAGATGTTAGATCATTTTTGGGTCACGCCGGATTTTATAGAAGATTCATCAAGGACTTTAGTGTCATATCTCGACCATTATGTAACCTCCTATCCCTTGATACACCGTTCAATTGGACTGAAACCTGTCAGGAGGCATTTGAAAAGTTGAAGTCTATGCTTAGCACTGCACCCATCGTGCGACCACCCGATTGGTCATTACCGTTTGAGATTATGTGCGACGCTAGCGACTATGCGATAGGAGCTGTCCTAGGACAACGCAAGGATAATAAGCCATATGTTATTTACTATGCAAGCAAAACCTTAAACGATGCTCAAATGAATTACACCACCACCGAGAAGGAATTGCTTGCAGTAGTATTTGCCTTAGATAAATTTCGCTCTTATATCCTTGGTGCTCCTATTGTTATCTTCACGGACCATGCGGCACTAAAATATTTGTTGGATAAGAAAGAGGCCAAACCACACTTAATACGATGGATACTTCTACTCCAAGAATTTGACATCACTATCAAAGATAAAAAAGGAGTAGAAAATGTGGTTGCTGACCATTTATCACGATTAGTTTTTCATGATTCAGTGCCACAGTTTTCCATCAAGGACTCATTCCCTGAAGAGCAGTTGTTTGCACTTTCTAGTATATCATGGTATGCAGATATTGTAAATTTTCTTGTTACAAACCGGATGCCAGAGCATTGGGGGTCGACAGATAGAAAAATTTTCTTGCGCGAAGTAAAAAATTATTACTATGACGATCCCTATTTATTTAAATATTGCAACGATCAAATCCTTAGACGATGCATACCGGATCATGATATACAAAGCATACTTTCTTTCTGCCACACTGATGCTTGCGGTGGACACTTTGCCTCTAAGAAAACTGTTGCAAAGGTCTTGCAATGTGGTTTCTATTGGCCTACTATGTTCAAAGATGCCCACGAGTTCTGCAGGACATGTGATCCATGTCAACGTATTGGAAGCCTAACTCGTAGGCAAATGATGCCTCTTCAACCCATTACTATTATCGAAATTTTCGATTGTTGGGGCATCGATTTTATGGGCCCATTCCCACCATCTTTTGGATATGAGTACATTTTAGTCGGTGTCGAATATGTGTCCAAATGGGTAGAAGCTGTTGCTTGTAAGACCAATGATCACAAACCCGTTCTGAAGTTTTTAAAAGAAAATATTTTTTCACGATTTGGGATGCCTAAAATCATAATTAGTGACGGTGGAAAACACTTTTGTAATAAGCCTTTCGAAACCTTATTGAAAAAATATGGTGTCACCCATAGAATTGCTACCCCATATCATCCGCAAACCAGTGGCCAGGTAGAGTTAGCCAATCGAGAGATCAAGCGTATTTTAGAGAAAACAGTGAACCCATCACGAAAGGATTGGTCCTTGAAACTATCAGATGCATTATGGGCTTACCGTACTGCATACAAAACCATTCTTGGCATGTCTCCCTACCGGCTAGTCTACGGAAAAGCGTGTCATCTGCCTGTAGAAATAGAACATAAATCGTATTGGGCAATTAGAAAATTGAATTTTGATTTACAAGATGCCGGTCTAGCTAGAAAATTGCAATTAAACGAGCTTAATGAGATTCGCAGAGATGCTTATGACAATGCTAAAATTTTCAAAGAACGAATGAAGATCTTACATGATAAATCAATTTTAAAAAAATCTTTTGAACCATTGCAAAAAGTTCTTTTATATGATTCCCGCTTACATCTGTTTTCTGGTAAGTTGCGATCGAGATGGACAGGTCCTTACATTATAAAAACTGTTTTTCCACATGGGGCGGTTGAGATTGAGAATCCACGGGATGGTAAAATTTTTAAGGTAAATGGACACAGGTTAAAACCTTTTCTTGAGAATTTTGCAGATGAAGAGGACTCCTTTTCCTTGGGAGAGCCTTCTTATGACTAAATATGAAGGCAAAGGTATGTGTATATTCATTAGAATTTTTTTTTCCTAGTTTTGTAGGTCTTATTTTCTGGATATCAACAGCTCAAGGTATTCATCTTCTCTCTAATATTATTTTCTCTACTGTCTCTCATATAAATGTTTCTTGTATCTATTACATTGAGGACAATGCAATGTTTAAGTTGGGGGGAGGGTAATACCTTGCCAAAAAAAAAAAAAATGTTTTTGCATTTGATTTATTACCAATGCATATGTATTTTCATATTGAGTTTGTGCAACTATTAAGGCAAAGAACACATGCATACTATGACTGATCAGAGATCTATTATTAGATCCCCGCACATGTACTTAATGAATATAGGAAGGCCTCAGGAGTTCAAGTTTGTTTAATGCATTTTTATTAAGCCATATCTGTAAAAGAAGTATGAGTATCCTTGTCCGTACTATAAGGTTCATGATTTGGTTTTCACATAAAGAAAGAAGTTGAATACCCTAGCTAGATCACCTAAGTGCCTTATGTTCCGACCTTGGTTGACCTATAGCCACAATGCAGTCACGTTATATGGTTCAGTTTACCTTCTCTTTTTCTTGCACAAAAAAAAAAAAAAAAAAGACAAGTCTGACCTCGTGGTGTAGTCTGGTTCGAGTAATTAAGCCCGAGGGGTGTTTCACCTAATGCCTTGAGCCAACTGGATCAGGAGTCATTGGCCGAAAACTCGCTATATGGACCTTACTAGAGCCTAAGGAGGTTGGATTATTGTAATCGTCATATGTGTTTAAAAATAAAAATAAGCATGAATAGGGTTGGTCAGACTGAACCCAGTGACATGTGGTAATGGCTGGTTTGACTCCATTAATTTGGAACTCTGTGTACTTTGGATGTTTAGTTGGGATTGATAGCTCCTTCTTTATATGCGAACCATTTTTGACAAATTTAGACAACATGAGATATTCTGAAAATTTGATGGATCAGGGTCTAATAAATTGTAGTAAACTCTTGTGAACTTGAGTAGTACACCTAAAATTCAAGCGGTGCCATGTTGCGGTGGAGGTATTAGTACTCCGAGAAAGTCATACTATTTTATGCACACTACACTTTCATATTTTCCTTGCTTTGATAGTTGCCATGCTTGAGAAAAATATATATCACGTGTGCATTGACTTGAATTTCATTGTATATCATTTTATGAATGATGTTTGTGGGTGACATCACTGCAAACCCTGACGAGACAACACTCGTCCACTAGGGTAATCTAGGGGTTTAACGGCTTGTTGCACGTGCTAAGTGCAATCGTGACTCCTACGAAAGTGAGTACTTATCTTAATTTTATGCAATTAGTTCTAATAAAACATCAAAGGATCAACCAACACTTTTTGTACCCTCATGTTATTATTTACTCTGAATTGCTAGGGACTAGCAATAAGCTAGTTGGGGGGTGTGATGAGAGCACAAAAGTGCGTTCTACACGTTGCTTAAATTAATATTATTGCTAACAAATAATGATAAAAGGGCTGCATTAATTTTATATTTTATTTGGTACAGATTATCGTAAATCAGAGTTTAAATGTGCATTTGGTCGACTTCAAGCCTGATTACACTGAAACAGAATTGAACCTGGTCAAGCACACTTGCACCAGAGGGACACATGGCAGTCATCTGGAGGTAATGTGTAATGAAACATCCAAGGGCTTAGATTCATCAAGCCAAGAAGATTTGCAAACGGATCTCCCAGCTTCACAGCATCCGCCCGAGCCCTTCCGTCCGCGATCACCGCCCACCTCATCCGCCCGTCTTCCTCAACCGCGATCGGCTCCCATTCTTCTTCCGCGAGTGAGCCAGCATCCATCCCCGCAATCAACTCCCTTCTCCGTCCAACTCTTCACCGTCCGTGCACAATCCCAGCGTCCGAGCAACCCGCGCCCATCCGGGATCCGCCTCTCCCAAACTCGCGCGATCGTGAAGCATCCCAAATCTCCCACGCATACGTTTGCCTCCTCCACTGATTCGTCCGTGATCAGCTCCCTTCCGGGCGTCCTCCAGATCTGCAGCCCATCCCGCGATCATCTCCCACGCAAGTCCAGCCGCTCGAGCCTCCCATCAGCTCACGATTCACAGCATCCTCCCGAGCGCAATCGTCCCAGCTTCCATTCTCAGCATTGGAAACGGCCGCAATCACCTCCGGCATCCGTCTCGGCCGAGATCCAGTCCTTCCGTCGATCTCCATCGCGTGCAAAGGAAGAGCTATAAAGCTCTCTCGGCTGGGAGGAAAAGAGGGGAGCTCTCATCGGGAAAACAGAGGAGTTGTGTGGCGGCAGAGGAAAGAAAAGAGAAGAAGGAAACAGGGTATGCCCTGTTTCCGAAAAGAAAAAAAAGAAAAAAAAAGAGGAGAGGAAGAGTTTAATGTTTTAATGGAGGGCTGATTTCCTAGGTGAAGGGTGATGGAGGAACCTTTGATGTATTGCTTTCTTTGAAGTAAATTCTAAACCTTTATTCTTACAGATTTACATTTTCAATATATCATGGATTCTTGCATAATTATTTTGTAGATGGTTCTTTAATGGTTTATGTTGATCGACATATGAACTGCTTTAATATTTGATTTATCGTTGATGTAATAGGCACGATGAATGCTTAGAAATAGAGTTCACATGACCATAAAATATATTCCATGCTTTGATCTATTCTACTTTTACATCTTTAATCAAGAACCAAAGAATTTATTTCTTGAATGCAAAATTATCAAAGGGGATTCCAGATCCCTACACCACCTTAATCTATCCAAACTTTGATTCTCTATTTACTGATTGATTTTCTATTTGCAAAATAGCATCTTAATCCACAAATTTTATTGAATCAAATAATCTGAAATTAAGCTAATAACCCAAAGATCGTTCCCTGAGGAATCGACCTCGAACTTCCGAGTTATACTACTTGTGCGATTCTCCTGCACTTGGGAGAACAGTTTTATTTTTTTGCACCAATTCTTAATTGAACGTATTGATTTCGATATGAATTATAGTCGATTGATTCTGACGTCGTATGAATCTATGTATCTTAATATTTGGAACACTAAATATAAGAAAACAAGTTTTTGCTTCGAAATAGATTTGGATTCGCAATCAGACTACGTATCGACACCCTACCTGTGGGGGTTATTTGCTGATATATCGACACCCTACCAGTGGAGATTAGATGCTGGCATATCGATACCCTACCAGTTGGGTTATTTGCTGGTATATCGATACCCTACTAGTGGAGGTTATTTGATGGTTATCGACACCCTGCTAGTGGGATTATTCGCTGGCATATCGACACCCTGCTAATGGAGGTTATACGTTAGCATATCAACACCTTATTAGTGGAGGTTATATGTTGGCATATTGATACCCTGCCAGTAGAAGTTATGTGTTGCTATATCAATATCCTGCTAGTGGAGGTTATACGTTGGCATATCAACACCCTGTCAGTACGGGTTATATATTGGCAATTTGATGAGCTCATATTCCAGCCCATCTACAGGGTATAAATGAGGTCACAGTTCATGACTGTCGAGATGAACTTGATAATTAAAAATATAATTAATTTATAAAATAAGATTTAAAATTTTAAAGTAACTGGATAGCATATCGATTCGACTTTGAATCGATGTATTTGGTATGCTTAATTTCAAAATTAACATTGAGTTATACTATGATATTGCTTAAGTTTGAAGATATTTTTTAGAGACAAATTAAGATCCATTTATATGAAGTTATTTAAGATTTGGGCTATGAAAGTGTTGCCCAGATAGACAACCCAAGAGGGGGGGGGGTGAATTGGGTTTTAAATTAATTTGGATACTTAAAACGTTATGGATGATTAATTAAAAACTATTGCAAGTTATTTAATTAATGCTAAGTGCTGTGAGTGATGTGAGAGGAAGAAGAGAAGAGACAATCCAATGCAAACACAGAGTTTTATAGTGGTTCGGAGCTACCCCTTGCTCCTACGTCCACTCCCCAAGTCTCTCTTGGGAATTCACTATAACCCCCTTGGATTACAGCCGGTTGTTTTGCAAGCTCACAACCAAACTTGTTGTTTTACGAGCTCACAACGAACTCGGTCGGTTTTCCCAGGCTCACCGACTAGAACCAACCCCGATTGTTTTTCCGGGCTCACAATCAAACCCTTACACACGTTGGTTTTAACTTGGCTCACCAACCAACCTTAATCCCCTTGATTCAATCCTCCGATTGAACCAAGTAAATACAGTGTGTAAAAGAAAACAGAAAACAGCTTCTCAAAAAGCAGATAAAAACAATATGAACAATAAATGAAGTTAAGAAGCCTCAAACGCTTTTAGATCGGAGATGAGGAATGGCTTCTTGAACTTCTGGTCTCCTCTTGAAAGAGTGGTCGACTTGAATGCAGGAGGAGGAAGCTTTTAATGTTGAGAAGATGTAGTTGGATGCAGTTATTGCAGATCTTCCCTCTTTTTCGTTGAAGAACAAGTTGCAGAGTTGAAAGCTTGAATGCTTGGAGTGGAATGGTTGTTCTCTACCTTGCTACAGTCTTCTGTGGCTATTTAAGCCAACCCCCATGGAAACTAGCCGTTACACTGCTTTTTCTGTCCGTTCTACACACTCTGCGCAGCCTGACAATATGACCGTTGGTGGGTTGGAGTCGACTCGCGCGATCAGGAGTCGACTCGGCTGTAGCGGGAGTCGACTCAAGCTTTTCCGGAGTCGACTCGACAACTGTTCCAAATTTGAATTAAAGTTGCCGTCACGACTGGGAGTCGACTCGTCTTGACCCGGAGTCGACTCGCCAACTTCTGGAGCTGACCTGGCAATTTTGGAGTCGGCTCATCCACAGAAGTCCGTGGATCTAATTTTGAATTTTGTCCACTCGAGTCGACTCGACTGTTCTTGGAGTCGACTCGAATCTCAGAGCCCGAACTCCCGATTCTCTGTCTTTTGGCTCATCCAGTCTTGGAGTCGACTCGAACTTCCTTGGAGTCGACTCGGCTCTCAGTTTCCGAAAGTTGGTCTTCTGCCTTTTGACGTGAAGCTTGTCTTGGAGTCGACTCGAGCTGTCTGGGAGTCGACTCGAATCTCAGAGGCAGTAACATGGTTTTCTGTCTGTCGATGGTCGTACAGTCTCGGAGTCGACTCGCGTATTGCGGGAGTCGACTCGAATCTCAGAGTCCATAAAATGCTCTCTGACCTTTTCTTTGTGTACCTCTTGGAGTCGACTCTTACTACCCTGGAGTCGACTCGTTGAACATTGGAGTCGACTCGCGCACTTCAGGAGTCGACTCGTTGACAGGTTCTGAGATGAGGCTTTCTGTTCTTCTTTCTGTTCTCAGTCGGAGTCGACTCGTACTAGTCTGGAGTCGACTCGAGCTCGTGCCAGTGAACTTGATACGCTTTGAGTCGACTCGTGATACTCGGGAGTCGACTCGAGTCTCAGACTTTGGTTCAGCAGACTTCTTAACTTATCCAAAATACTATGAACCAAATCTAGAGACACTTGGACAGGATTTTCACTGAAACACTCAATTGAATTCATTAGTAATCACAAGATATACTCAAATGCTTTGAGCTCATCAAAATCAAATGAGGTTTTAATCAATCACTCCACAATCTCTCCCTTTTTGATGATGACAAAACTTTGAGTATATGTAAAATGACTTGCTCAATAAATAATGAAATAAAATCCATAAATGAATTCAAATGTCTGATAATTTAATTTATCCAAGTTTGAAAGGAGTGAAACAACAAATTTCGGAGTTAAAGCTCCCCCTTTCATTTGGAATTATATAAGCCTTCATATTATGCAATCAATTGTTTGGCTTATATGTCATTAATGATTTAGCTTGATTAAAATTCAGATTCTCCCCCTCAACATATGCATTCAACTATGTTTTGATTCTCTGAATTTCCTTTTAATGCTTTGAAGTTTTTGAACTGAATTTTTTGTTTTTAGAGGGAAAATCTGTCAATTTGTTCTTGAGTAGGATTCAGCTAATCTCCGAATATCCCTTGAATAGATTCTGGAGATTACTCCATTAGGAGCCCCAAAAGAGAGATAATGAGCCTCGAGGTACCGAATCCACTTAGAACAAATTTGTGTGTGTTTTTAAGAGTTTATCTTTTTATTTATTTCCATTGATTTCTTTTACATATTTTTTCATATTTCTCCCCTTTTACACATTTTATACATATTTCTCCCCCTTTTTGTCATCATACCAAAAAGGAGGTAAACAACCACAATCAATGGCACAACCAATCATCAAATGGCACATAATTGAAGATAAGATGTCTACTCATTGTATTGATATGAATTGAAGTAGATTTGAGCATACAATAAGTAAAGTAAAACAATACAAAACAGAACTCAAACACATCTATGTCCTCCTCGAGGATGAAGCTCCCCCTCTCGAGGATGCATCTCCTCCTCTAGAGGATGTGGCTCCTCCTCTCGAGGATGGTGCTCCTCCTCTCAATCGGCTCTGCTCCATGAGGAGGGTGACTGCATCTGTGACATGGCCAAGCTGTGTGATGATAGACGTGGTGGCTCTGCTATGTGTAGTGGAGAGCTCTGTCACCGACGCCTGAAGCCCAGTCACCGATGTCTGAAGTGCGTCCAGCTTGTCGATGAGTACATTCGACAAGCGCTCGGCCCCCTCGGTGGTGGTGTGCATGTCACGACCTATCTCCTCTCGCATCTGTCGAGTGGAGCTCGTGACCTCACTCATGCTGTGGAACTGGGCCTGGACCAAACTCCGGACATTGTAGATCTCTTCCCGTACATGAGCCGTCATGTCAGTCACGGCTGTCAAGGAAGGGACCAACTGAGAAGATACGGGTGCAGGAGTGGGAGCAGGCACCGCACCTCGGAGCTCCCGAAGCAGCTCATCCCTCACCTCTCTGACTATCTCCTGTCGCAGCTCCCGGAGCTGCTCAGGATCAATCCGGACCGCCATAGAGGGTGGTGCCGAGGAGGAAGGTCCGGCGAAGGTGGTAGGAGCAGGAGGAGTGGATGGGAGGTCTGGATGGTCTGGAAGGTCTGGGTAGTCTGAATCGGGCTCAGGACTGGGTGAAGGTCTGGTGGTCTGAGCGGTGAGGGTAGACTTCCTAACCCATACCCCCTCTCTCTTCCGAAACCCCATCCTGTGCATGGTCCCCGTACACAAGCAATCTGTCCATCGCAATGCACGAGAGGGTTCCCTCTCAGGAATGGGAATCTCGTACTCCCTAAAGAGAAGAGTAAAAATCATGCCGTATGGGAGGGTGAGCCTAGGTCTATCTAGGGGCTCACACATATACCTATAGATGAGTTTGGGGAAGTTGACCGGGGTGTCCTGAAGAATGTAAGACATAATAGCTAGGTCCCTCTCATTTACAAAATCAAATCTTCCTGTCTTAGGAAAGATGGACCTAGACAGAATACTCAAAAGGATTCTCACTTCAATAGGAAGTGAGCTAGCAGATACCTCGTCTAGGGGGGACTGAGGTGGATGCCCTAAGACGACCGTAAGGGCCTCAACTCTATCCTCAGGGTGTGCGGGAGCCACCCCTACTAATGGAAGGTGGAGGATGTGGGCAATGAGATCCTCCGTGACACGCACAGGGACACCTACTACTGTGCCCTCGATACCTCCATCTCCCCGATGGACGGTACTATAAAACTCTTGAACAAGGCCAGGGTAAGTGGGAAGGTCCAAAGTGAGGAAGTACTCTAGGCCCTGGGCTCTAAGCCTATCACCTATGGTGAACCCTTCCCGGGAGAGATAGTCAAAGTCGACATACCTCCCGGTGGTGACGGCCTTCCCGGCCAACGGCCTTGCGGGAACCGCCCTAGGCGGGGAACGAGCCGGAGGTGGTTCCCTCGCGGGATCGTGCCGCGCCTTGGAGCGCCGCTCGGGACCGGCCTCGGGACGGGACCTCTTCCTAACCACGGTCTTACGAGGCATCTTGACCTAAACGGGAAGAAACACCTAAAGGACGGAGAAAGGTCGACGGAGGAGACTCGGGACGGACAGGAGACGACCTAGGAACGGACGAAAACCCTAAGAACCGGTGAAAAATTGACCGAACAGAGGTTGGAGACGATCGGGGACGACCTAGGAGTCGGCTCTAGGGCTTTTTGAACAGTGGCGGCTTGAAAGAAAAGTGTTTGCGAAACGACAAACCTAGGGTTAAAAAGTCGGATCCCGACTGCGAGTCGACTCCCCTGAGTCGCGAGTCGACTCGACCTCGAGTCGACTCCAGAATATGCGCGAGTCGACTCTCCTTATGCGCCTGTAGACTTCGAGTCGACTCCCGACAATGTGTGAGTCGACTCCCCCTCAGCTGCCATCTTTGCGAGTCGACTCCCGCAAATGTGCGAGTCGACTCCCCCTTAGGAGCCGGCTCTGAAACTTACTCGAGTCGTCTCTAACTTTGGCACGCACCTAAAACTCATGCTATAATCGTGCCAAATGAGGGAAAATCACCTAATTATGATCTGATTTGATGATCATTGAAAAGAAACTCTATTTTAACCACATTGTAATCATCAAAATCAATTATTCTAGTGAAAACCACCACTAGGATGGATCAATCACTCCTAATCCCCTCCTAAGCACACTAAACCTCTCTTCACTTAGGGGTTTTGTAAAAATATCTGCTAATTGATTATCAGTACAAACAAATTGGAGTGTCACATCACCATTCAATACATGATCTCTTATGAAGTGATGTCTTATCTCAATGTGTTTAGTTCTTGAATGTTGAATTGGATTTTTAGTTAGATTTATGGCACTTGTATTATTACAATTAATGGGAATTTTATCTTGTTTAATGCCATAATCTTCTAATTGTTGTTTAATCCACAAGATTTGAGCACAACAACTCCCGGCTGCCACATATTCAGCTTCAGCAGTGGATAATGCAACCGAGTTTTGTTTCTTGCTAAACCATGAGATAAGGTTTTCTCCTAGAAATTGACAAGACCCGCTGGTACTTTTTCTATCAAGCTTACATCCAGCGAAGTCTGAATCTGTGTATCCTATTAAGTTTAGGCTAGATTCTTTAGAGTACCATAGCCCTATGTTCTTAGTTCCTATTAAGTATTTAAAAATTCTCTTAACTGCAGCTAGGTGTGATTCTTTAGGATTAGCCTGATATCTAGCACACATGCACACACTAAACATAATATCAGGTCTACTTGCAGTAAGATACAGTAAAGATCCTATCATACCTCTATAAAGTTTTTGATCTACAGATTTACCTGATTCATCTTGATCTAATTTGCATGATGAGCTCATGGGGGTGCTGATTGACTTGTTTCCCTCCATATCAAACTTCTTGAGCATCTCCTTGATATATTTTGCTTGATTGATGAAGATTCCTCCTTCAGATTGTTTGATTTGAAGCCCTAGGAAGTAGTTCAGCTCTCCCATCATGCTCATCTCAAACTCACTCTGCATCAAATCAGCAAACTCTTCGCAGAGGCGATTGTTAGTAGCACCGAAAATGATATCATCAACATAAATCTGTACTAATAACATATCTTTGTTTTGCTTTTTCAGAAATAATGTTGTGTCTACATTTCCCCTAGAGAATTCATGTTCTAATAGGAATTTACTAAGTCTCTCATACCATGCTCTAGGTGCTTGTTTTAATCCATAAAGTGCTTTGTTCAGTTTATACACATGATTAGGGTATTGATGATTTTCAAAACCAGGAGGTTGTTCTACATACACTTCCTCATTAATATACCCATTTAAAAATGCACTTTTTACATCCATTTGAAATAGTTTGAAATCCTTAGAGCATGCATATGCTAATAATAGTCTAATAGCCTCAAGTCTAGCTACGGGAGCAAAGGTTTCATCAAAATCTATGCCTTCTTCTTGATTATAACCCTTTGCCACTAGTCTAGCCTTATTCCTTATAACAATTCCATTTTCATCTAGCTTATTTTTATATATCCATTTTGTACCTATAATTGGATATTCAGAAGGCCTCTCTACTAGATCCCACACTTTGTTTCTAGTAAATTGGTTTAGTTCTTCTTGCATTGCATTTATCCAATTTACATCATTTTCGGCTTCTTCTATATGTTTGGGCTCAAAGTGTGAAACAAAAGCTAGATGGTTATTCAAATTTCTAAGTGAAGCTCTAGTCCTAACCGGTTGAGATGGATCATCTAGAATGAGTTCCTTAGGATGCCCGTGAGCATACCTCCAAGCTTTTGTTAGCCCATGATCCACAATAGGCTCTTGGCTTGATGATGCTTCTTCAATCAATTTTTGATTATCATCTTGTAATCCCATCTCATCTATCTTTTCTTCAAGTATTTCAACATCATCATCAAAATTAACCTTCTTACTAGATGAGATGTCACTAGAGTCATCAAAAACAACATGTATAGATTCTTCTATAACTAGGGTTCTTTTATTAAAGACTCTATAGGCTTTACTAGTTGTAGAATAACCTAAGAATATTCCTTCATCAGATTTAGGATCAAATTTCCCTAGATTATCTTTCCCATTATTATGTACAAAACACCTACATCCAAAGGCATAAAAGTAATTAACTTTTGGTTTTCTGTTTTTCCAAAGTTCATAAGGTGTTTTCTTTATAATGGGTCTTAATAAAACTCTATTTAATATGTGACAAGAGGTATTAATGGCTTCTCCCCAAAAGTACTTAGGGAGGTTACTTTCACATAACATAGTCCTAGCCATTTTCTCTAGTGTTCTATTCTTCCTTTCCACAACTCCATTTTGTTGTGGTGTCCTAGGTGCAGAAAAATTATGGGTTATCCCCTTTTTACTACAAAATTCGTCAAATAATTGATTTTCGAATTCGGTACCATGGTCACTTCTAATGGCTATGACTGAAGACTCTCTAGCATTTGTTACTTCCTTATGGAACTTCTTAAACATAGAAAATGCTTGATCCTTATGCGCTAGAAACATGACCCATGTGTACCTAGAGTAATCATCTACTATAACTAGACCATATTTATTTCCACCTAGGCTTGTTGTTCTAGTTGGACCAAATAGGTCCATGTGTAGTAATTCTAGAGGCCTAGAAGTAGAGACACATTTTAAGGATTTAAAAGAGTTCCTAGATTGTTTGCCAAATTGACATGCTTCACATATTTTGTTCTTTTCAAATTTTAATTTTGGCAAACCTATCACGGAGTCTCTTTTAACTAGTTTAGTTATTGTGTCCATGCTTGCATGACCTAACTTACGGTGCCATAACCAACTAGCATCATTATCTTTAGTTTCATTTACAACTAGACATTGGTTATGTTTTGCAAGATCTTCTAGGTCTACAACATATACATTTCCACGTCTAATTCCTTTAAAAACTAAACTATTATCATTAGGATTTGTTATAATGCATAGTGATGGTTTAAACATAACATCATATCCTTTATCACATAATTGACTAATGCTTAACAAGTTATGCTTAAGACCATCAACATATCTAACATTATCTATAAAAGTAGAAGGGGTGATTTGAACTTTACCAATACCAATGATGTGACCTTGGTTGTTGTCTCCAAACGTCACAGCACCTCCCTTCTTAGCTTCAAGGGTGAAAAATTGATCTTTATCACCCGTCATGTGCCTTGAGCAGCCACTATCCAAATACCAGCAGTTTTTGTTGACTTTGGCTGCAAGACACTCCTCGTTTTCGTTGGCCATGAAGCAGAAATTGGCCTTCTCTTCTTGTTCTTCATCCGATGATGAAGATGATGCGTCGGAGTCCGATAGGGTGGTGACAAGGGCTTTCTTCTTCTTCTTGTACTTGCTGTCCTTCTTTAGTAAGGGACACTCAACTCTGATGTGTCCCGGCTTTTTGCACTCATAGCACCCAATCCCCTCATTTTCTCTTTCCTTACCTTTGTCCTTGCGGTAGAAATTTGAGGGGCCTCTCCTTTGATGATAGGACTTCTTGTGGTTGATGAATTTCTTGAACTTGCGCACAAGAAGTGCCTCACCACCATCTTCCTCATCTTCTTCTTCTTCACTACTGCTACTGCAAGATAAGTCTTTGTTAGATGAAGTAGATTTTAAAGCTATTACCTTTTTCTTATGGGAGGACTCTTCCTCGTTGTGTTGTTTCATGGTGAGCTCGTGCGTCATAAGGGATCCAAGAAGCTCCTCAAGTGGTAGCTTGTTCAAGTCCTTGGCTTCTTGGATTGCCGTCACTTTAGCTTCCCACGACCTTGGTAGACACCGAAGGATTTTCCTGACAAGCTCACTGTTAGTATAGTTCTTGCCAAGGCTTTTTAGGCCATTGACAATATCAGTAAACCTAGTGAACATGCATGTGATTGTTTCATTTGAATCCATTTTAAATAGTTCATATTTATGAACCAAGATGTTTATTTTGGATTCCTTGACTTGATTCGTGCCCTCATGGGTCACTTCAAGTCTGTCCCAAATTTCTTTTGCAGAATTACAAGTTGAAACCCTATTGAATTCATTACGGTCTAAGGCACAATAAAACACATTCATAGCTTTAGAGTTTAATTGTGCCTTCCTCATGTCATGTTCATCCCAATCCTTTTCTAATTTGGGTACCTTAACACCCTCTACATATGTGGATGGGATGTATGGGCCATTCACTACAATGGTCCACATCTCATAGTCTTGGGCTTGGATGAATATTCTCATCCTAGCCTTCCAGTATGAGTAGTCGGATCCATTGAAGAAAGGGGGTCTTTGGGTGAACTGACCCTCAATGTGAGAAGATCCAAATGGGGTTGTCATTTTGATCTTTTAACTCTTGAGTGGAAGAGTTTTTGGCTCTGATACCACTTGTTGCCCAGATAGACAACCCAAGAGGGGGGGGGGGGTGAATTGGGTTTTAAATTAATTTGGATACTTAAAACGTTATGGATGATTAATTAAAAACTATTGCAAGTTATTTAATTAATGCTAAGTGCTGTGAGTGATGTGAGAGGAAGAAGAGAAGAGACAATCCAATGCAAACACAGAGTTTTATAGTGGTTCGGAGCTACCCCTTGCTCCTACGTCCACTCCCCAAGTCTCTCTTGGGAATTCACTATAACCCCCTTGGATTACAGCCGGTTGTTTTGCAAGCTCACAACCAAACTTGTTGTTTTACGAGCTCACAACGAACTCGGTCGGTTTTCCCAGGCTCACCGACTAGAACCAACCCCGATTGTTTTTCCGGGCTCACAATCAAACCCTTACACACGTTGGTTTTAACTTGGCTCACCAACCAACCTTAATCCCCTTGATTCAATCCCCCGATTGAACCAAGTAAATACAGTGTGTAAAAGAAAACAGAAAACAGCTTCTCAAAAAGCAGATAAAAACAATATGAACAATAAATGAAGTTAAGAAGCCTCAAACGCTTTTAGATCGGAGATGAGGAATGGCTTCTTGAACTTCTGGTCTCCTCTTGAAAGAGTGGTCGACTTGAATGCAGGAGGAGGAAGCTTTTAATGTTGAGAAAATGTAGTTGGATGCAGTTATTGCAGATCTTCCCTCTTTTTCGTTGAAGAACAAGTTGCAGAGTTGAAAGCTTGAATGCTTGGAGTGGAATGGTTGTTCTCTACCTTGCTACAGTCTTCTGTGGCTATTTAAGCCAACCCCCACGGAAACTAGCCGTTACACTGCTTTTTCTGTCCGTTCTGCACACTCTGCGCAGCCTGACAATATGACCGTTGGTGGGTTGGAGTCGACTCGCGCGATCAGGAGTCGACTCGGCTGTAGCGGGAGTCGACTCAAGCTTTTCCGGAGTCGACTCGGCAACTGTTCCAAATTTGAATTAAAGTTGCCGTCACGACTGGGAGTCGACTCGTCTTGACCCGGAGTCGACTCGCCAACTTCTGGAGCTGACCTGGCAATTTTGGAGTCGGCTCATCCACAGAAGTCCGTGGATCCAATTTTGAATTTTGTCCACTCGAGTCGACTCGACTGTCCTTGGAGTCGACTCGAATCTCAGAGCCCGAACTCCCGATTCTCTGTCTTTTGGCTCATCCAGTCTTGGAGTCGACTCGAACTTCCTTGGAGTCGACTCGGCTCTCAGTTTCCGAAAGTTGGTCTTCTGCCTTTTGACGTGAAGCTTGTCTTGGAGTCGACTCGAGCTGTCTGGGAGTCGACTCGAATCTCAGAGGCAGTAACATGGTTTTCTGTCTGTCGATGGTCGCACAGTCTCGGAGTCGACTCGCGTATTGCGGGAGTCGACTCGAATCTCAGAGTCCATAAAATGCTCTCTGACCTTTTCTTTGTGTACCTCTTGGAGTCGACTCTTGCTACTCTGGAGTCGACTCGTTGAACATTGGAGTCGACTCGCGCACTTCAGGAGTCGACTCGTTGACAGGTTCTGAGATGAGGTTTTCTGTTCTTCTTTCTGTTCTCAGTCGGAGTCGACTCGTACTAGTCTGGAGTCGACTCGAGCTCGTGCCAGTGAACTTGATACGCTTGGAGTCGACTCGTGATACTCGGGAGTCGACTCGAGTCTCAGACTTTGGTTCAGCAGACTTCTTAACTTATCCAAAATACTATGAACCAAATCTAGAGACACTTGGACAGGATTTTCACTGAAACACTCAATTGAATTCATTAGTAATCACAAGATATACTCAAATGCTTTGAGCTCATCAAAATCAAATGGGGTTTTAATCAATCACTCCACAGAAAGATTTTTATAGTCCCCGATTGGAATATTCTTCAAGGTTTGAATCTGTATGTAGATTATGAATAAAACTAGCGTGAAGGAAAAAAAATACTACGTGATTCTACAAAAAGGTTATTTTCTTGTAGACAAATTATTTTTATTTTGAGATCATAAAGCATCATGGTGGAAATATTAATAATTTTTATTACCATCTTTGGATCCAAATAAAAGATCTTATTTTTGTCTATTGGAGACTATGTGGTGTGTAATAAACTTCAATTCAAAGTTTGAGCTAATAGGTTAATCTAGAAATCTTTTGACAATGTTGTTGAGGTTGTTGATGAAATCTAGTTTTGTATAAAGAATTTAAATTTTTGAGGCTTGCATGATTATCATAGAAGATTTTTGATAAATGCTAAAGATCTTGATAAAAAAAACTCTAGGAGAGACGACTGAGTCGATTTTACTCATATCTATTGATTTAACGTCTTCTAACTTGATGGAGCATGGAGAAAATTCTTCTGGTTGTTTTTACTTGTAGGAGTTTGACTTAGAATCGTCTAGTTGAGTTGATAAAAGAATTAAGATTCAATTCATTTCGAATTATAGTAACTAGCCTATATGATGGTTTTAAATGTATCAATTAATTGGAGGGTTAATCTAGATGGATGTGTTCAAGGTAAATTAGGGGACGAGAATCAAAAGTTTCTTTTTGGGCTTTACTTGAAAATTGAAATTTTGGATCTCTTTAGTGCATAATACAAAGTAGTATTTTAATCAAAAATTATTAGTGAATCCAAAGGATTTTGGTGGTTTGAATTAGAGTGTGCAGTGAAAACATAGTGGTCTGAATTATTTTTCAAAGTTGGTCAAAAGTATTATCTCTTTGATTTAGCAAGTTTTAATAACAAAAGATTTGATTTGTTTTCTTGTGTAGTAAGATTTTTTTGATGAACGAAAGAAAAATATTTTGATTTTTGGATGTCGCTGTACTATCTTAGGTTCTCCAATTTTATGTCATGCTAAGAAAATTCTTAGCATCTTGAGACTAGAATTAATGGATCATCGATTTTGATCTTGGATTTAGAATATTTTGGCATAGACCTCTTTCCTCCTAAATCTAAAGATTAAACTTCTTCAGTTAATATCAACCCTCTATCTAATTGAAAGAAATTGAGATTATTAATCAACTTTGATTAATATTTTACTAGGAATGGATTAGGGTTGTTTACGATCTAATCATCTGATAAGATCGGTTAATCAAGAGCAATTGATATTTTGACAAACAAACTTGATATTCTTATTTTGAATAAAGATGTTGTTTTTCGTTTATAAGAGACAAGCTTGAAGAATCAAGTCTAGAAGTATCGGACCTTATTCTTATTATAAGAACTAATGATGAACGTGTATTGATTAGTAGAATTATTGAAAACTTGAGAATGAGATTAGAACTATGTATCTCTAACCTTTTGAAAGCATAAGAAAGAATAGTTTCGTGGATGAATTTTTTTTTAGTAGGGGAGAATGTAAAACCCAGTAAATTGGGCCCGGTCCACTTGACTGGCCCAATCACTTTGGACTGACAAAAACAAAGAAAAAAAATTGTCACGTGCCATGCATGTGCCTGGAGAGAAGAGAATTTCTGATGGGAGTCTTCTTCTTCCCCAAGATGGTCGGATACAATCCAACTCTGGGTCATATTCTGATCGTGGTTAAGCTCTCTTTAGAGCTCCTCCCCATCCTCTCTTCCACCTCACCAGGTAACCAACCCCAATTGGAGCTCTTCACTGGAGATCTCTTCAGTTTTTCCTTCGAAGCTCGGTCACTGCTGCGCCACCACATCCAAATGCCACCGGAAAGCCACGTAAGAATCCGAAAATCTTTGAATAACCCTTCTCTTCCTCTTTTGCAACCTTTGGAGGTTTGTTTCTCACCGATGTTTGCCGAAATTTGGCCGAGAAGAACGGGTGCTCTGTTTTCTTTGGATTTCACCAATTTCTTTCATTCTTTTCGGCCAGTAATGCTGCTGGATCTTGTTGTCGAGGTTTCCGTCTGGTTTCTCACGATGGTTTGCAGCTGTGGCCGAGGTGAAGGAAAAAAGCCGATTTTTGCATGCATGTAATTTTAAAAATTTTCAAAAAAATGCAGCGGAAAGATAGAATTAAACTCTTTAATTTCAAGCATGCAAGGGAGATCATATCTCAAAAATAAATTACAGGAATGTTTAAACTATTTATGTAAAAATAACTATAAGCATGATTAATCATAGAATTAGAAAATCAGCAATCCTTGTTAAGTTCTAAACCTAACTAAGATAAAATAAATCTCATACCTTATGATGAAGAGGTTGGATTTGAAGATCTGAAAGTCGAGCCTCGTAGCCACACACGTGTCTGGCCTCTATGGATGATCCACGCGAAGCTCTAGGTTGATCTGATCCCGCGGAAGTGCTAGCTTGCGCGGACCCTGCTGTGGCTGATTTTGTTCTTCCTAAAATCAATCAACCTTTGATTGATCTTATGAGAAGAAGGAAGAAGATGAAGAAGGAGAAGAGGAGAAGTAATGAAGTGACCCTTTTTTGAATTTTTCAGAACTCTAAGTTCTTAAAAAATCATAATCACTAAATCCTTGGCGTGGAGAGGAAGAGGAGAGAATTAATTCATAATGTCTCTCTTGCTACCCTTTTATAGATTGGGTTTAGGGCTTCTCCTAATCTTATTAGGAGTATGGGACTATAACCCACCCTTGGATTAATGCCAACTGTCCAATCCTTGTGCTCATAGATGCATGACATGTGTCCACTTAATCAATTGATTAATTTCCTAATCACATTAGAATTTCTAATCTCATTAGGAGAATTAATTGATTTGGGAGGATGCATCCTACGACGCCATGTGGACTTTAAAGTCCGCATAGTGTGAACATGACTTAAGTCATATTCATCCTACGACGACATGTGGTCTTTAAAATCCGCACAAACCTTGGTTTAATCAAATTGACCCAATCATGAACCCAAATTAATTTGGGTCGAACCCAATTTGATTTAGCTCATTAAATCAGCCCAATTGCAATCCAATTGCAATTAATTCCACTTAATTCTTCATAATAATGATTCTTAATTGATTAGAGTCAATCCCAATCCAATTGGGTCAAGTCCGATCAATTAGGTTATTCCCAATCGGCTCGGGTTGAACCCGATCGAATTAAGTCAAACCCTAATTTAGCCCAAATTGAATCTAATTCAATTTGGCTTAATTAAAGTCCAATAATTCAATCAAATTGAATTTATTAGTAATCCAATTACTAATTAACCCTTCAATAATTCAATAATTATTTTAATGCAACTTTTGCTTAGGATAATTTGCCAATCGAATTGACCAAATTACCCCTGAATGATTCTTAATCATTAATCAACCATTTGATCAACCTAGAAACTTCTATGCGTGTGACCCCATAGGTTCGAACCTAAGTCGGTAGCACAAGAACAACTTCTTGTACTAATCGAAATGACCATCTAGCAATAGTACCCGACGTCCGGATAGGCCGAATGATCGCAAAGCAACATTCAAGAACCCTTGGACTATGGTTACTGTATAATTTATCCCTATGACTCCTAAATGCCAGGATGACTTCAGAGTTCTATCAACTCTGTAATAAGTGCATCCATGATGTGATTCAACTTTAGAAATCCTATGACTTCTCACAAGGATTATTCTGGCTAAGGTTTTGCTAAATTGAACACAAGGCATTATCTCCTGTTTCTAGGAGGGGTCAATTCCATCTTGACTCACAACTGACTACGCAAGTACTTGACTATACCCAGTGACCTTCCGTCACTAAATTAGAAATTCAGATAGCCCGGTACCAAAGTACAGTGAGTTGCTTGCTAGTCACAGGTTGCGGTCTCAGGTCAGAGGGCCAAACTTATATCCATATCCACTCGGAACATCTCTTGACAGTAGAGCGTTCCGGAATTGGTCACGTTCAGTGAAATGTACTCCTACACTTCACCTGTGTGACATATCAGTGTCTCCACACTCCTTGGTTAAGAGGACAACCAACGTATATGTCACACAACGACCTAATCTCGATAATGCTGTCGTCCTAGTAACAGCATATCATTTGATTGCCAACAGTTTTAAGGACTTGAAGATAAATCCTCCTTTATCATAAAACAAGTCCTATGAACTTCATCATATAAGAGTTCATTTGAAGATGTACAATGAAATAATGAACAATGCCAAATAATATTTTATTAATTTGTCAATTCATTTACAAAATTTAATCATTAGCGCACTGACGATTGACTCTTAGGATACAATTTCTAACAACTCCCACTTAACCTAAAGCCAATCGGCACAGTATCTAATACCCATCTTCGACTTGTGTTCATTGAACTCTTTAATGCCGAGGACTTTGGTAAATGGGTCAGCTAGATTTTCTTTTGTGTCAATCTTCTGGAGATCAATATCACCTCGTTCGATGATCTCTCGAACCAGGTGGTAGCGACGTAGAATATGCTTGGTCCGCTGATGTGCTTTGGGTTCTCTTGCTTGAGCTATGGCTTCAGTGTTGTCACAAAATACAGTCACTGGACCATCAATGGAGGGTGTCACTCCAAGCTCAGTGATGAACTTCCGCAACCATACAGCTTCCTTGGTGGCATCAGATGCTGCGATGTATTCTGCTTCACATGTAGAATCTGCCACTGTATGTTGCTTGGAACTCTTCCAGCAGATGGCCCCACCCTTAAGAGTAAAGATATATCCCGACACGCTCTTTCTATCATCTTGATCTGACTGAAAACTTGAATCGGTATATCCTTCAAGTTTTAAGTCAGAATCACTGTAGACAAGCCATTGGTCTTTAGTATTTTTTAAATACTTAAGGATGGTTTTTACAACCTTCCAGTGGTTGCTACCTGGATCAGACTGGTATCTGCTCACTACTCCTAGTGAGTATGCCACGTTTGGTCTAGTACATGTCATGGCATACATTATAGATCCCACTGCCGAAGCATATGAAATTCTATCCATACTCTCTCTTTCTTTAGGGGTTGTCGGACAATCCCTATTAGAGAGGTTAATTCCATGGCCCATCGGAAGATAGCCTTTCTTGGAATTAATCATACTGAACCTCTTCAGTATAGTATCAATGTATGTGGATTGGGATAATCCAAGCAATCTTCTAGATCTATCTCTATAAATCTTCATCCCTAGGATGTAAGATGCTTCTCCCAAATCTTTCATGGCAAATTGAGATGATAGCCAAACCTTTATTCCTTATAATGCAGGAATGTCATTTCCGATTAGAAGAATGTCATCCACATACAAAACAAGAAATATAATAACTGAACCATTTGCCCATTTATAAATGCAAGGTTCCTCTTCATTCTTAATGAAGCCATACGATTTGATCACCTTATCAAATCGTATGTTCCAACTCCGTGAAGCTTGCTTTAATCCATAAATGGATTTTTGAAGCTTGCACACCTTAGACTCATCTGTAGATATAAAACCTTCAGGTTGCATCATATACACCTCCTCTTCTAAATCTCTATTTAGAAAAGCAGTCTTTATATCCATTTGCCAGATTTCATAATCTAAGTGTGCTGCTATCGCAAGCATAATCCGAATGGATTTGAGCATTACCACAGGAGAAAACGTCTCGTCATAGTCAATACCATAATGCTGACGATATCCTTTGACAACAAGACGGGCTTTATAGGTTTCTACCTTTCCGTCTGCGCCCCGTTTTCTTTTGAAAATCCATTTACACCCTATGGGTTTAATCCCTTCAGGTGGGTCAACTAATGTCCATACATCATTGACCTTCATGGATTCCATTTCGGATTGCATGGCTCCAAGCCATGCATCAGAGTCATACCTCTGCATTGCATCCATGTAGGTGATCGGATCCTCATCGTTTTCATCAAGTTCGACAGGATCCCCATCCCAGACCAAGAAATCATAGTATCTGTCCGACTGACATGATACTCTACCTGATCGCCTTAATGGTGCATCTAAGATGGGTTCTAGATCTGATCTAATCAAATCCGACTCAATTGGTTCGGATCTTCTACATGTTGAACTTTCCTAAGTTCAACATTAGAGCTATTAGTTCCTTCACTAAGGAATTCTTTCTCTAAGAAAATAGCTCTATTACTTACGAACAACTTTTGTTCTTTAGCAAGGTAGAAATAATATCCTTTAGTTTCTTTAGGATAACCGACAAACAAATATTTGTCAGACTTGGGTTCAAGTTTGTTTGTCTTCAAACGTTTGACGTACGCCGGACACCCCCAAATCCTAAGGTGAGAGAGTACCGGTTTCCGTCCCGTCCACATCTCATGTGGTGTTTTATTCACAGATTTACTTGGAACCTTATTAAGTATATAACAGGCTGACTCAAGTGCATATCCCCAAAAGAATATGGACAGATCAGCAAACCCCATCATGGATCGAACCATATCTAATAGAGTTCGATTTCTTCTTTCTGACACGCCGTTATACTGCGGTATACCAGGAGGAGTCCATTGGGAAAGAATCTCATTCTCTTCCAGATATGTCAAAAACTCATTGGAAAGGTATTCACCCCCTCGATCTGATCGAAGAGTTTTAATACTCTTTCCAGTTTGTTTTTCTACTTCATTACGATACAATTTGAACATTTCAAATGCTTTAGATTTATGTCTCATTAAATAGACATAACCATACCTCGAAAGGTCGTCTGTGAAAGTAATGAAATATGCATATCCACCTCTAGCATTTGTGCTCATTGGCCCACATACATCAGAATGTACTAGGGTCAATAAGTCATTGGCTCGTTCACCTTTTTCAGTAAAAGGTGACTTGGTCATCTTACCAAGAAGGCATGATTCACAGGTTGTTAATGATTCACAATCATTAATATTGAGGATTCCCTCTTTATTTAACCTGTTCATCCTGTTCTTGTTAATATGACTTAGCCTATGATGCCAAAGGTAGACATCCGTGACATTATCTATTCTAGGGCGCTTATTGGACTTGTACATTACATGAACAGGCTGTGATAATATGTAAATCCCATTACTCAATTGTCCATGCATTACAGTAACACCGTTCATAACGATATCACAGTAATTTCTTTTTATTGAAATCTCATAACCGTTCATGGCCAAAAGGCCTATAAAAATTACATTCAATAAGAAAGAAGGACAAAAGTGACAGTCACTTAAGACTATTATTTGAGAATTGAATACAAGTTTCAGAATCCCTAAAGTTAGAACTGGAACTGATCTTCCATCTCTAACAGTTAGGAACCTTTTGCTTTCTTCAAATCTCTCACTGACTTGTAGTCCCTGCAACGAATTATAAATATTAAAAGGACTTCCGGTATCTAATACCCAGGTCGAATTATCACATATTGAAAAATTACAAGGTGTTATAATATAAGTACCTTGATCTGCAACTGATTGCATCTTTTTCTTTGGCCTGTTCGGATCAAGAGAGGCAATGTACTGAGGACAGTTCCTCTTCCAATGCCCTTGCTTCTTACAGTAGAAGCACTCTGCCTTACTTTGATCAGCCTTCTTATTCTTAGTCTGACTTTGCTCTGCACGATGCACCTTTTTCTTTTGATTTTTGTTTTTCTTCTTCCCTTTCATAAAAGGACCACGACCCTTGGACGAACCTCCCACTAAATTCACCGACCCTTTTAGGAGTTGGTGATCCTTCTCAAAAGTTTGTAGTAAACCCAACAATTGGTGATAATTTACTACCGGTTTCGTCATACGAAAGTTGGTGAGAAATGGGCGGTACGAACCAGGAAGAGAGTTCAGTATAGCATCTTTCCCCAATTGATCATGAAGGAAAAAACCGAGAGTGCTCAGGCGCTCGATCAACTCAATCACGTACAATACATGATCAGTCACCGATACCCCATCCTTCATCCGTGCGCTGAAAATAGCACAACTAGTCTTATGTCTTTCAACATCGTCGGAAGTGCCAAAAGATTCGTTCAACACTTGAACGATTTCTTCGGGCTGGGCGTTCTCGAACCGGCGACTGAACTCGTCGCTCATTGCAGCAAGCATAATGCATCGGACAGTGATACGGTCACTGAGCCACTTCTGATAAGTTTCTCTGACCGCACCCCGTGCATTAGCAACAGGCTGCTCAGGTGCTGGATCCGTTATCACATAAAGGATCCGTTCATGCTCTAGCACAATCATAAGTTTTCTAAGCCAGTTATTGAAATTGGGTCCAGTCAACTTGTCATTATCGAACATTGAACGAAGTGACAAATTAGTGGCCATTTCTGCATAAAAAAAAATTGGCTATCAGTATATGAATTGACAATACCCTAAAGACTTGGACTTTAGTCTAAAGGTCCTCCCACTATTTTATACAAATTTGTAGCCTCTACCTCAAATTCGAAGAATTACACTTAAATCTTTTAGTGAGCACTAGAACCCAATTGATCGCATATGGGCCCGAGTGTGGCTCGGCCAACCCATATGCACCTATTGGTAGGTTCTGAACCAATTGTTTCACCAAACAGTTTCTAGTGATAATTTTGCCCCAGTCTCTTTGGCAGGCGTGTGGCGCCTCCACCGAAGATTCTGGTTAGGTCCAACCATTAAATGATAGGGTTCTGTGTAATCAACTAATAGATGACCAAGCCCGAGTGTGGCTCGGCCCATCTGACCACCTATTGAAGGTACACTTGACTCATCATATATCAAATGACAATTCCAATGCCCGATAAGCACCAGGCGTGTGGCGCCTCCAATGATTATCGAAACATTGGACTCATTATCATCTAACTTAATGGGAGGCTATGACCTAGTTATTCCCATAACTATTTTATTTTAAGGACCTAATAATTTTAGAGAATTAAATTAGGATAGATAAGAAGATCCGGTTTACCTAAATTCTTCCACTGACTTCACCAAGTCAGATTATAAAGAATTAGATTCAAACCGGTTAAGGAGGCACCTAAATCAGTCAAACTGATTTTCCTTACAGGCATGGGTTAATTCGAATCATTAAATGATCCAATCAAAAAATGATTGACCAAATCGGCCAGGTAAGTGAGATCGGTGGAAGGGATATGCCATTAACTCGACAAAGACGCATCAGTGCGAGTAGCTCCCAATTAAAAACCACCGGTCGAGTCTGCCAAACTTACCTTAGACACTGACTGGTTAATCAATTTTGATTTTGACCATCCTAATAACTCGGGCTCAACCACGGAGCCTAAATCAAGTTCCATCTTGGTCTGATCAAAGACATGAAACCGATCAATCTATAACTATTGTAAATTGAATTGAGTTATCTTGATTTGATCTAATTACTACTTAGTTAGATTTAATCAATTAACTCAATCATTCCATGATTTGATTCTAACCTTAGGTCTAACCCAATTAGAAAACTTAACTTGAGCTAACCCAAACCTCCAAGACTTATGCAATTTGTCATTGAAATTCCATTCACAATTCTAGGTCACTTAATTCTCAATTAAGTGTAGTTTTATGAAAAAAATTTAGATCATTGTATAAGTCTTAAATCAGATGTTACTTACAAATTTTTAGTTCTTAAAATTAGATCTAAATTTGTAAATTAAATATTCTGATTTCATATTTAATTCATGTTTAAATCATTAACGATTTATGTTCATATATCACATATATAAACTAACATGAATTAATTTAAATAACATGCATCATAAGCATTTATTTTCAGATCTTATATGTCTTATAAAATCAGAGATTAAAAGGATCATAAATTGCATTTAGATCTAATCTAAATAAGTTTATGATTTCAAATTTTACATGTTCAATATATCACATATATTAATCATAAAAATCACATGCATCCAAATTTCAGATCTAGTTAATCATGCAAATATAGTAATTAAATCATTCATAAATCTTCTTTAGATCTGATCTAAACATATTTATAAATATTAGATTTAATTACAATTATTTTAAGCATAAATTGTTTAAACATTCAACCTGGCTCTGATACCAATTGAAGGAAAAAGTCGATTTTTGCATGCATGTAATTTTAAAAATTTTCAAAAAAATGCAGCGGAAAGATAGAATTAAACTCTTTAATTTCCAAGCATGCAAGGGAGATCATATCTCAAAAATAAATTACAGGAACGTTTAAACTATTTATGTAAAAATAACTATAAGCATGATTAATCATAAAATAAGAAAATCAGCAATCGTTGCTAAGTTCTAAACCTAACTAAGATAAAATAAATCTCATACCTTATGATGAAGAGGTTGGATTTGAAGATCTGAAAGTCGAGCCTCATAGCCACACACGTGTCTAGCCTCTACGGATGATCCACGCGAAGCTCCGGGTTGATCTGATCCCGCGGAAGTGCTAGCTTGCGCGGAACCCTGCTGTGGCTGATTTTGTTCTTCCTAAAATCAATCAACCTTTGATTGATCTTATGAGATGAAGGAAGAAGATGAAGAAGGAGAAGAGGAGAAGTAATGAAGTGACCCTTTTCTGAATTTTTCAGAACTCTAAGTTCTAAAAAAATCATAATCACTAAACTCTTGGCGTGGAGAGAAAGAGGAGAGAATTAATTCATAATGTCTCTCTTGCTACCCTTTTATAGATTGGGTTTAGGGCTTCTCCTAATCTTATTAGGAGTATGGGACTATAACCCACCCTTGGATTAATGCCAAGTGTCCAATCCTTGTGCTCATAGATGCATGACATGTGTCCACTTAATCAATTGATTAATTTTCTAATCACATTAGGATTCCTAATCTCATTAGGAGAATTAATTGATTTGGGAGCATGCATCCTACGACGCCATGTGGACTTTAAAGTCCGCATAGTGTGAACATGACTTAAGTCATATTCATCCTACGACGACATGTGGTCTTTAAAATCCGCACAAACCTTGGTTTAATCAAATTGACCCAATCATGAACCCAAATTAATTTGGGTCGAACCCAATTTGATTTGGCTCATTAAATCAGCCCAATTGCAATCCAATTGGGTCAAGTTCGATCAATTAGATTATGCCCAATCGGCTTGGGTCGAACCCGATCGAATTAAGGCAAACCCTAATTTAGCCTAAATTGAATCTAATTCAATTTGGCTTAATTAAAGTCCAATAATTCAATCAAATTAAATTTATTAGTAATCCAATTACTAATTAACCCTCCAATAATTTAATAATATTTTAATGCAACTTTTGCTTAGGATAATCTGTCAATCGAATTGACCAAATTATCCCTGAATGATTCTTAATCATTAATCAGCCATTTGATCAACCTAGAAACTTCTATGCGTGTGACCCCATAGGTTCGAACCTAAGCCGGTAGCACAAGAACAACTTCTTGTACTAATCGAAATGACCATCTAGCAATGGTACCCGACGTCCGGATAGGCCGAATGATCGCAAAGCAACATTCAAGAACCCTTGGACTATGGTTACTGTATAATTTATCCCTATGACTCCTAAATGCTAAGATGACTTCAGAGTTCTGTCAACTCTGTAATAAGTGCATCCATGATGTGATTCAACTTTAGAAATCCTGTGACTTCTCACAAGAATTATTCTGGCTAAGGTTTTGCTAAATTGAACACAAGGCATTATCTCCTGTTTCTAGGAGGGGTCAATTCCATCTTGACTCACAACTGACTACGCAAGTACTTGACTATACCCAGTGACCTTCCGTCACTAAATTAGAAATTCAGGTAGTCCGGTACCAAAGTACAGTGAGTTGCTTGCTAGTCACAGGTTGCGGTCTCAGGTCAGAGGGCCAAACTTATATCCATATCCACTCGGAACATCTCTTGACAGTAGAGCGTTCCGGAATTGGTCACGTTCAGTGAAATGTACTCCTACACTTCACCTGTGTGACATATCAGTGTCTCCACACTCCTTGGTTAAGAGGACAACCAACGTATATGTCACACAACGACCTAATCTCGATAATGCTGTCGTCCTAGTAACAGCATATCATTTGATTGCCAACAGTTTTAAGGACTTGAAGATAAATCCTCCTTTATCATAAAACAAGTCCTATGGACTTCATCATATAAGAGTTCATTTGAAGATGTACAATGAAATGATGAACAATGCCAAATAACATTTTATTAATTTGTCAATTCATTTACAAAATTTAATCATCAGCGCACTGACGATTGACTCTTAGGATACAATTCCTAACACGAGGCTCTCATTGTCAAGGGTTAGGGGGGGTCAAACCTCTATTTTAGAAGAATTTTTTCCTTGCGGCCAGTCACCGGTTACCGTCAGCCACCGTCCATAGTGGTGGCCATGGGTCCCTGACCTCGAAGATCACATGCTGCCATCCTCTTCCTCCCTCCTTTTAGGTTAGAGAGAGAAGCTTCCTTTCTCTCTCTTTTTTCTCTCTCTCTTGCCCATGCTTTCTCTCTTATTCTCTCTCTTATTTCTCTCTCTACAAAGTTTCTCTCTCTTGATTCATGGCTAGACATGTTAATTGATCTAAGTTGACGGTGTCATTGACAACCAAATCTAGACTCCTGATTGAACTTGGTTTGAGATTCTTTCTCTACTGGACTTTCTCTATCTATCAGACTTTCTTTCTCTACTCTCTCTAAGGTAGTTGGATCCAGTAGGGACTCTTCATAGTGATTTTGAATTGACCCTTATGAAGGGTCTTAATCTAGGGTCATCAAGCAGCATGTCAGCCATATCCTAGCCCTACCAAATACTGTTAGATTTGATCACCCCCAATCTCTATTGAACCATCCGTGCCCTTGTTCGAACATGATTCGATGAAATCACCTTGATTGGAGATACTTCTGCTTGGTCAGCCCTTTGAGAATGTTGGAATTTAGAATTTTTTTTTTTAATACTATGATGAAAATCTAATGAAAAGTATAATTTTAGAATATTAGGTTCTGAGAAAAATTTTCGGGATTAATTATATCTATTAGTTGGATTGCATTGTAAGGCAAGTAAGGTGACTCTTTTTTTAGATTTATCAACAAATTTATAAATATTTTCTAAATCAAATTATCCTTGATTTATGATGTTGATGCATAGTATTATATTATTATATGTGCCTCTTTTCGGAATATTGTATAATTCTTTATTGAATGTATTGGTTTCAATATATATTATGTTTGATTAATTTCGATGTCGTATGAATTTATGTATCTTACGATTTGGAATACTAAATATGAGAAAACGAGTTTTTGCTTCGAAACATATTTGGACTTGCAGCCCGATTATGTATCGACACCCTTTCTGTAGGGGTTATTTGCTGGTATATCGACACCCTGCCAGTAGGGGTTATATGGTAGCATATCGACACTCTGTCAGGGGGGTTATTCGTTGGTATATCGACACCCTTCCAGTGGACATTATTCGCTGGTATATCGACATCCTGCCAGTGGAGATTATACACTTGCATATTGACACCTTACCAGTGGGGTTATATGTTGGCATATCGACAACCTATAAGTGGGGGTTATCTGTTGGCATTTCAATACCCTATCAGTATGGGTTATACGTTGGCATATGGCCACCCTGCCAGTAGAGGTTATATGTTGGCACTTTGATGAAATTATATTCTAGCCCAGCCACAGGGTATAATGTGGTTATAGTTTATGACTATCGAGATAAACTTGATAATTTGAAAGATAATTGATTTATGAAACAAGATTTGAAATTTTGAAGTGACTGGATAGCATATCAATTCGGCTTTGAATTGAAGCATTTTGCATGCTTAATTTTAGTATGTTATTATTTTATTGCCTAATTTATCTAGCTTAAGTATTTATTGCTTACTGAGCTGTTTAGCTCATTATACGATTTCTTCTTTTTTTTTGGCAGATTTAGAGAACTAGCCTACCAGAGTTTTTAATATGGAAGAGCGACTAGAAAAACTATGGTACAAATTATCTTAGATTAGAGTTATTTAAATTATG
The DNA here is from genome assembly GCF_009389715.1 of Phoenix dactylifera. Taxonomy (NCBI): domain Eukaryota; kingdom Viridiplantae; phylum Streptophyta; class Magnoliopsida; order Arecales; family Arecaceae; genus Phoenix; species Phoenix dactylifera. Next base: position 590,290 of record NW_024067697.1, read on the forward strand.
TATTACGATAGGCTAATGTTAGAATTGTGAGACATTGTAAGTTGTGTTAATTAATAAAATAAAAATTACATATTATTAATTAAATTATTTTTGCTGTCTGAAATTGATATCATGATGAGATGTCTTGCATGCTCATGGGGAGAGTTCCTTTGAGTATAAGGCGATTGCCACAACTCCTGGCTCGTGATCTTAGGTCGAGAGCGTGACACATTCTCTTACAGCCATGGGCGCAATATAAGCTTTAGGCTTGTAACAGATAAAATATTCGGCAGCTGCTATCACTTGCACCTCTTTTTACTTTTTGGACTTTTGACTCCCATTCCACCTATTTTTCTAGTTTGTCCAAATGTACCGTCAAGGTTTGCGTCGAAGCTAAAGATCTACCAGAAACTGGAGTGGATCCACTTGGAAGTTAAACTTTGAATTTTCAATTCCTCATTCACTATGAAATCCATGCCATAAGTTTATGATGTTTCACATTCTTTGAAATAAGTCGGAACTTGTACTATAAATTGCAGGCTGAGTTTTCACCACAAAACAACTCATTTCCAGCCTTCCATTATGCACCAACAAAGACTACCTTCCATTCCCATTAGTTGTTGATTATTTATCCGATCCCTTAAAGCTTGTAAAAATTCTTTGTGGGGATCACCTAAAATTAACATTAACAATAGATTTGTGAGTCTGTTGGCCACACAGCTCCACTCAAATTTGGGGTTTTAAGTGCCTGTTGGTACATCCCCACATATTTGGATCTAGAAAATTTACCACAGTTGAGTCTTCCCTCCCTCTTCCAAAACAGAAGTGATCATACATTGTTACCATGTAGCTTTGCCCATACCACAACCCTCTTTACCACCTTTGGATAAACCAGAAACCCTTGTTCCTGTTTTTGCCTGCCAAGCAATCTGAACATCATAATGGAGTATATCAGAGTGGATACTCCTCAAGGATGACTCATCATGCTTTTCCAAAACTATAGAAACTGTGTTAATTATGCACTGAAGTATTGAAGTCATAAACAGAGTAACTAAATGCAATACTATCTGAAAAGAGAATGAATATACAAGTACTCTTTGGGGATCCATTTATCCCATAAATGCTAGCAACATCCTGAATTGGTACTGGACAGAGAACATGGTCATAGAATCCATGAGACACTTTAGTCTTTGAGTGGTTATGTTGGCAAACATAGACATCTCCGAGTATTTAAATTTGCTTCAAGTTGAATAGTTGAAGCCAACATTCCTAATTGTCATGCTCCGAACCCATCACCTAGTTCGACTACATGGCCGTGTGAACCATAGAGCGGTACCCAAAAGATCATGCACGCCTAAGGTGAACAATTTTTAAATAATTTTAGAAATTTAAATTAAAGTTAATGGCTAAATAATCCTACTACGTTGTAATCACATAATAATACTTGTTCAATTACAAAATTTTCAAATGTTCTTTGGTATCAAAAAAATAGCTTACTAACTAATAACTCCATTACTCAAACTCCAAGCCTGACCTAATCGAGACTACACATCCTGTAACTCTGAAAGGAAAAAGAGAAGAGGTGGTGTGCGTTTTACAGCCTGGTAAAAATTCTCCACATCACACCAATATAAATATAGTAAATTTAAAGAAAAATTAAATACAAACCACATCAAAAGGCAGGCAAAAATCATAAAACCTCATACTGATTATTCAACGTAGCTTGATTAAATCCATATAAATATGTATCTATAAATATATATCATCAAATATATAACTCATTTCAGAAAATATGTAAGATATTATCATGTTCAGCTTCCACCTTTGGCAGTTTTGGTAAGTGATACTAGCTATCCTCCTACTACTCACGTTCATTAGAACAGGCAGACCCTACACCTGTTAGATCAACAATCATATCTGATTGGCCTTGATTTATAATTAGGCTCCATTCAGCCTATCTTGTAATAGCTTGTTTCAGTTGTCTTTCTTTAATCAGCCTATAGCACGTTCTTTTACACTTGGAAGTGCTTTGGACCAATTTAGTTAGCTCCCTCCGTAAAGTACTTGTTCACCTTAGTCCATCAAATATTTATTTTACCACCCATTTGGGTAACCATACTAGCTTTAGGTCTTGGCTCAAGGCTTGGGAGCCTTGCTGAGTCCTACTTTAGAGCTGCTACTTGTACGGTGATCCTCAACCATTAGGATGTGGTGTAACACCGTCAAAATTTCAGCCATATCAACCTCGGCTTCATCTTGATCCATAATCGATTGATAGAGATTAGTGTCAACTGCCGAGATCTTATAATTCAGGTCCCTTATATAGGTTAAGTTAGATGCCTTTCTCTATTCTTCTTTCCTAAGAATAGTCTTTTACTTCACCAACTAAGTAGTCAAATGGAATACATCTTAGAATTCTTACCCCGTGAACTTCTTCCTTAATTCAAGATTGAGGCTGTTCTATGCAACTTTAATATACTCGTTCTCTCTAAGCAAAGCATGGCATCCGTTCCTACCCCATTTAAAATTAGTTATATGCCTTTCCGCCAACTCACTGGGTGGTCATGTCATTCTGGCTAAATCACCTGCTGAGACTTCAGGTTCCATTCTATAAAACTGAGCATGAAATCAATTCTCCAAATCCTTGCAAGTATGGATGGAATTGGGTGGTAAATTTGTGCTAAACAATTTGTTTTAGCACAAACGTTGCCAAAACATTGGTGTCAAAAGGAAATATAACTGATGTTAAAAGATCAGCAAAAATATGTAATTGCCACTATTATCACCAAATATAAGCTTTTAGCAATGGCTACACAAATTAAGTATTGCTAATCCATTACTAAAAACTTTTAATAATGGGATTATATATAACAATTCTACTAACCGTTGCTAAAAATTTAGCAACGACTTTAGGGTTTCTAGTGATGATTTTTCCCATCTAAAAGCACATAACGACTATTCTTATAAATCGTGGAAATTTTGCAGCAAACTCCCCAATCTTGTTTTGCTTCAACCTGTACCACTTTAACATCTCTTCAACTTTCATAAGAGAGAAATCAAGTAAATTATCACTTGTTATGTCATGCTTTCATGTAAACCTCCCTCTACAGTGGATTTTATACAAGCAACAAAAAGCTATGGTGATGAAATTGCCATTAGTAATGGAGCGATCAAAAATCAGTCATGGAAGTTAAATGATTTTAGATGAGTCCAAGTGGGTGGGAATAAAGAGGGAGGGGAGTAAGGATTGAGAGAGGGTGATTCACTCACATGGAAGCTGACCATTCAATCCTTGCCTCTATCTTGGGCATCCTTTTCTACAGCACACTTATAGCCACCTACCATGTTAAAAGATCTTGTGAGTAACACTATAACCATTGCTAAGAATGAATAACTAAGTGATGATTACAGAAGCATTAAACTCAAAAGAACAAAAAACTCACAAAAGTAAGAATTTCTATCTTTCTTTGATGGGCAACCATCGAATCAGAGTGGGTTCTACCTTAGGAATTTTTAATCATTATTATCTTTCAGTGAGGGATTGAGGATTGGCAATGTTGCATTTTTGTTGATGGGAATCTGGTGAGAACGAGATCAGCAAGGTGGAGAAAAATTGAAGATAAGAGGATAGTGGGTGATCAAAAGTGAAGATAGCATAGGATAGCGAGTGGAGGCATGTGGGCCTGTGGCACTAGAACCACCACCATCCCTTATTATATTGGTGGCAGCAAGATTATGGGAAGAGGAAATTGGGCAAGCTTTTTTTTTTTGTGTTTTATTTTTTATTTTTATTTCCTCAGCTGAATGCACAAAATGGAGTTCTCTATACCTGCTAAGCTAATGGTATGTTTGGTTTGCCGTAAATAGTCAAAACTGAATGGAAATCAGTTACGAAAGCAGACTTATGGATGGTTGTTTGATTTGATTTAAATAGTTGCCAAAGTATTTAGTTCATACCATCGTTCTACCAAGTTATTAATGAATTTTATCGAAGGTGGTCTGAAGTTGTTTGAGCATTTTCAGTTTTAATAATCTGAATGAGGATTCAATCTATTCAATTCGAATCTCTCAAAAAATTTAAAAAATAGTAAAATTGAGGAAATAGGGTTTTGGCCCCTTTTCTTTCTTTAATGAATAGTAAAATGACCTATGAAGCCTCTATTTTATATTAGCAAGTTCTATCTTTGCATAATTTAAGTCAGATTGCTTTTTTAGTTAAAAAATTACAATTTTTTTTAAAATAAATATAATTCGTGAAAATAATCATAAAAAATTAAAATACTACGGGAGATAGGTCTTGACTTTTACTTTGATTTTGTTTTTATTCGTTTTCTCCATTTTTTTCTGGATTAGAAGATATTTTTGGTCAAAGTTTTCTTCTTTTTTTTTTTTTTGTATTATCTAGCTCATTTCGGGATCTAAATGATTGGATTTAGTCTTTATAGCTTAGTATGCCATATTTTTAAGAGATGGCACCATATTTTACAGCTTGAATTGTTATCCAATTGTATTAAAAAGAAAAGAACACATCAATTGGATGCCATATGAACAATTTGGAAGTTGGGCATGCGATTCATCTTCTTGAAGTGAAAATTCTCGTGTCTAAACCTCCCACTTGTGGTGGTCGGAGTAGTCTAGATAGTAATCCTTCTAGATCCTCCAACCATCTACAAAAAAATCAAGTGCATCATAAATGATTTGTTTATGCCTTGCTTACATGGCAATTTATATTTGGCTGCAATCATTGAATGGCAAACCCTATGATCCATACATCTACACTATACCAAGGTAGGGTAAAGAATAATCGAGACCATAGACAAAAATTCTAAGTGAAAGACAGTAAATATGATGGGTATTAATGGGTGTGGTATATCACCAGATTAAAAAGATTTTTTTTGGCAAAATGAAGATATTAATATTTTCGTACTTCACTTTATTTTCAAGATGTCAAAAAAAAAAAAAAAAAAAACTGCGTGTATACCATAACATTTTCTGACCGTTATACCTCTAACACCAATCATCTTGCCGTCCAATATTCGATATAACGGCAATCATACCGTGATGACTCGGGTGTTGCACGGCTCCGTTGCTATCGGAGCTTCTTCTGAGCCGACCATGATTCGGTCGCATTAAAAATCCAGGCAATCTGGAATCAGAAGGGTAATAAATTGGAGAAATAAGCGAGAGAGCGTGTGAGAGAGAGGGCTTTAGGGTTCCGAGAGCCATGGCCCCTCCGGAGGACCACGCCGGCGAGGCCCGGGCGGCCGAAGAGGATTCGTCTCAAGCTGGCATGATGGCCGCCCCTCCGCCGGAGAAGGCCGGCGGCGGCGGCGACGGACGTCCCATCTCGACTGTCCTCATCGTCATAGGTACTGAACTCGGTTTTGGCTCCCCTCTCTTCTCTCTTTTTCTCTCGATTTGGGATTTGGTTATTTGATTCGATCTTTCGGTGGTGCTGCGATTGGTAGCGATGCAGACGGAGGCGCTGCCCCTCGTCAACAAGTTCCAGCTCTCCGAGGACACCGATGGATCCCTGTGAGTATAAACTACTTAAATATCTTCTCTCTTGCTTCTAAAAGCAGGAAATTTGATTTCTTGATGTGATAGGGTCGTCTAGAGAAAGGAGTTAAGTTCGCATAATTTTTCATTCCTGTAGCTAAACACTACCTGTTTAGATTGAATTCTGAAAAGATACGTTGATAGTGTTATTTTGAGTGTAACAAACTTGAATTTTGAGTAGAGTTTAGGGGAATTCAGTTCTTAGAGGCCTGTTGTGGAAGGATGAGGATGCTTAGGAAGTGTGGAAGACCACGGATCCTTTTACTCCTCGATGCTTATGATGCTAAAAATTACCTTTTAGATTGATTAGATATCTTGGTAACCTGCGGGAGGAAGTGTAAGTTTATAATGATTGGCCTTGATTGAATCTGGACGGTTAGGTTTGATATAATATGTGATGAACAAAAACCATTCTTCTTCCCTAGTAAAATAGTTGCATAATGAACAAGGATCATTGGAAGCGGGAGAAACAATAGCAACAAAAATTATGAGGACAGCTTAACTAATCTATCCTAGTCAGTTTTCTCATTTCTGATTCCTTCTGTTCTTTTTGCTTTCAATAATTAAGTTCTCCATCACAAGATTGTAGAAGTTTTGGAGGCAGAATCAAGGAAGTTTGGCTTAGTAAGGTAAGGGGAAAGTACTTGGTTCACATATTATATGTGTGAAGTGTGTCTCTGTAGTCCCAAGTGTCAACACATATTATACATGTAAAGCATGGGTCAAATACTTCCAATTCTATGCCCTCTGTTGTCCTTAGTGCAGATACCTATTGGTAGTGTTAGGTCATACAGAATGGTGAATGCAACATTAATTAGATAGAGAATAAGAAGAAGAGAAAGAAAGTTTTAGAAAAAAAAAAGAGAGAGAGCATGAGTAAAAGAAAAGCTCCATTTATTTTCAAAAAAGAGGGAGGGGGAGACCACTTAATAACAAAACAATGGTGAAGACAGAGATGGTGATGTCATGGATAAGGGAAATACATTACCTAATGATGCTTATATTCGCCATCTTCATTTTTCCTTGGACATGACCCTAATGCTTAAGGTTGTAAAATGTCAGGCTGCTCCTAAGAGCATTCCTTTTATAGTAAAAAAAATGTACAAAGAGCTCCATACACTATTACATGAGTCATATATAGTTTAAGTTAATACAACACACAACTAGTATTATGAATTTTATATCCATAATATAGAGAAGAATATTTGAATATAGCTTTCCCCCTTGTCCGCATACCCCATCATTTTGCTTTTGTATACACCTAGCCATGTTCAAATCCAACCTCCTATTGGTATCCATAAAAATCTGAAACATTTTGGCTGATAGACTAGCCTTAATACAATGTTTATTTACCTTGCCTCATGTTGGAAGCTTCATGCCTGAAGGATGAAACTTTTGTTTTCATGCTTCATCCATAAGCTATCGGGAGTTCTCCTTTCAAGTTGTTTTGGTCTTATTCTATATTTTCTTCGATATTGTACACAAATTCAAGCCCTTAACCATGTCAAGGCTTGTAATTGTTGCTATTGCACTTGATTGTATGGTCCCAATTGATATTTGATGATCATGCTAACTCATTTTTCTTAGATTTACTAGCTATCCACACTAAAATTTTCATCATTAATGCTCCAGTTCTTATTTCTTTTCTAGGAACAGCTAGAAGCACACTTGTCTACTCGTCCTCTGTATTGAGATTCTATAGCATATGACATTAGTTGTGTTGCTGGTAGATGTTTTGTGATTTCTTTACTTTACATGTAATTTCTTTTACATGTGGTAGATTGCGGTCAAACTCTTTTTTTTTTTTTTGTTTCTTCACTTCTGACTGTTTAGTAGTTTTTGTCAGCTGAAGTGCCAAGTAATGTATTCATTTGCTTCTACTTCCTTTTTAGGTAATTGAAATGTATCAAGAATTCTACGAATTTTATACATTCTTTTTCTTATTCTAGCAAAGGAAATATTAATAGATGCCTGATATTTTGGTATAACTTTGAAGACATGAGTGATATATTATACCCTTTGATTAAATTTTGTCTCTTTTATTTTTGTTGTCTATTTATTCTAATGCAATTTGTGATCTACAATATTTGTTCTTCCTCCTTATTGGTTTTATGACTTGATTTTTTCTTTTTATTTCTTTTTTTGAATTTTTGCTTACTTATATAACAGGTTTCCTAAAGGTGTTCCATGGATTAGATATCACGGTATATACAAAGAATTCAATATAAATTTAGTCTGGCCAGGGAAGGATTCAGTTCTGGGTAAGCTTTCCATATTTTTCCATTATCAATGCATGAGCCGCATGATATTGACTGGATTTTTGTTCGTCAAGTAGCAGCATAAGACAAATTCTTACAAACTATGTTACAGAGCTCATGTTTAACTCTTCTATAGCTCCCTTTTTTTTCGGTTAGCACCATCCAGGCTATGTGATTGTGGAGCAATATAGAAGCTGCGGCTTGTTTGTGTGATAGTTTTTGTCTTTCCTATTCCTTACCAGGCTTTGTATATGATCGATTTCCCAAAACATTGAATTTGAATGTCTGTGCTATTTTAGTATGGTTAGTCTTCAAGACTTCAGTAAGAGTGGCTGCTTAGTGATATTGCTTTTAAGTTCCAAATAGTGGTGTCAAATTAGGATCTTTTTTTAATTTTTATTTATATTTTTGCATGACCATGTAGTGAAGAAGTTCGGTTTTACATATGCTTCCATAGGATGTTCTATATTGAGGCCAAAATTGAGGAGGTATGAAGTTAAACTCTACATAGGAGTTACAGATGTTGTGTTGGTGTTGTTGATGATTGATTCTTGTACATAGCTTTGAAAGGATCTAAATCTATAATACTCGAAGAATAATTTAGCCTGAGGCGATTGTGTAGTGGATAAATGATGTTTATAACATGCTAACTTCTGATGCTATCTCTCTAGGCAAACTATAAACTTTTCCAAAATAAGTGCTGTTATTGTAATCACTATATATTTTTCTCTTGATGGCCTACAGGCACTGTATATGAAGGCAAACCATAAATGGAATCAGCTTTTTACATACATACATGCATGCATGCTCGCATACATATACATACATCTCTTGCTAAAATGATGGTTGGACACAAGGATGGGTACAAGAATAAAAGATCCAGGTTATACCGGTCCATACTGTGTGTAGTGTGTACTGTCCCCAATTGGAAGGGAATTTGGTCATACGATAGGGTCAGGTTGGGAATAAAATAACAAAACTAAGAAACATAAGCTTTCTAAAATATTTGAATATTTATCTAGTTAAAAATAAATATAGGAGAGGCAACAATAACAAATGACAGAACAAACCACCGCTATTGGCAATAATATTTGATATCAATAGTTTGTAAAAATTAAATATTTCTTCAGTCAGTTGTAAATGACTCGTCAATAAATTGTAATATCCATTTATAATTGGAGAATTATTGGATAGTTTTGAATGATTTGTATATGGCTAATAAATCTTTCAACAAAGAGAAAAATCAAGAATAATTTGAGATTTTTCCAATATTTTGAAGAATATTCTGACGATGTGAGAATGATGGAGGGAGAAAGAAAGTGATGTAATTTGCGAGAGCTTAGATTAGGCCAATTCAGCATGGGTTTGGTCAAATCCAAGCCTAGAAGAGGTGGGTGTCAGGTTAAAATGGTCATCTTTCCATCTCTTTTCCTACCATGTAAAAAGGGCTGAAGACCACCTAATTCAAAAGAAACCCCATTAATTTTTTTCCATTTGACAAATTTTGGATATGTTACAGGTTGGGCATTTAACTACAATTTCTTGATTTTTTTTGATGTGTTTTCTATAGTTTCAGAAAAGAAATACAGTGGCATGTTTGCACGACAGATGTGTACATGCTAACTGTAATCCTAATAGAAACTTTAAGACATGGGCTGTAAAACAACCCTAACCCTAATAATAACTCTAACACGACAAATAAAAACAAAGAAAAAAGGAAAAATTGGGTACTGGTAGCAGTATGGTTGCTTATCTGGACTATATTGATCTCGTGACCCACTGCTAGAGGTACTGTTATTGGTACTTTGATCCTTGTTTTAGGCCTTATATTTATCTTTAGACATTTGGCAGGGGAATGAAGGACTGTAAGTCCAGATAAATTACCTAGGAATGGCAATAGAAATAACTCAACTGCAGCCGCAATAGTTTATTGTTCCAATGTCAATAGAAATAACTTAAAATGTTCGAAAATATTATTGTGTTAAATAAAAGCTTTTTATAATGTCTTGTTTTGTTGTATAGATATAGTTTCCTTTTTCCAAATATGTTTGAGTTCCCATAATTCTTGCAGGAGTTGATAGCATAGGCACGATATCTGCATCTCTTGTCACATATGCTTCCATCCAAGCAATGAACCCAGACCTCATCATTAATGCAGGCACTGCTGGTGGCTTTAAGGTATGTTTCTACTTGTTGAGTGAGACTTTTTTTTTTTTTACCTAGAACCCATCCTAAACATAAATTAACATAGTTCAAATCAGTGTAGATGCATCATGACAAGTAAATCAAAAATCAACCTGTGAAGGAAGATATCACTGCTTAAACTCCAGTTCATGCATGAAATTTCATGTCCGATTATTTGAACCTCATCCTCAAGTTATTCTTTAGTACCAACCTATAACCGGTGTGAATCATGATCATTTGGACCATCGATCAAGTAGAAACTCCAGTATATAATCCTTAGGAAAAACATTGAGAATTCATATCACTTAAAATATATTTAAGACTTTGTAAAATTCTTTTGGATGTCAACCCTCTTTTGTTCTTTTTGTGGGGATTGGGTGGGTTTCTTTTTCCTTTCTTCTTCTTCCTCTTCTTTTTTTTTTTGGGGGGGGGGGGTGGGGGGTGGGGTGGGGTTAATCATAATTTTCTTCCTGGATTAATGCTGATGTTTGTCTCCAATGTGGATCTTCCACTTCCATTTGGTTTTGACATCAACTATATTATGGAAAATCCTCTGGTTGTCTCGAAAAGAAAATATTGATGGATAGCATGCCTTCAGTGGAGTAAATAAAATGAAATGGTGGTGGATAGCGTGCCTTCAGGTCAAAGGAACTGATGCAAGTCATTTTTAAAGAATCTAACTTTTCAGTCTGCAATGGTATTTTTCATGAGGATTCTCAATGCTATAATTTATAAGAAATAGGCAAACTTTTAATTGTAAAATTTTTGTTTTTAATTGATTACTGGAATAAAATTCTTTCTTAAATGATTAGAGGGATTCCATTTTAATAAGCTTGGAGAGATGGTCTACAATGGTGATCATTTGACTGCACATTCATAATTGGAATAAGTACCCTTTGTGAGGATGAACTGATCAAATCTGTGTTATATACTATATTATCTCTCACTACATTATCCTTCTGAAATTGTATGTGATAATGATTTGAATAATAGACAAATCATATGTTCCTTACCTGCACCAGACCTTTGTAGGTTTTTTACTTTCTATAGGTTAGTTTTTTTGTATTATTATTATTATTGTTATTGTTATTATTGTTATTATTATTTGTATTCTCTATATGTTATCTCCCTTGGTTGTTTGGCATGAAGCTTTCAGTAGCATGACCTTTTGTCCCTAAGTGTGTAACCTATTTATATTTCAATAAATATAACCTAAGTGTGTAACCGATTTACATGGTACTTTTCCATTTTATACTTAAGAATATTGCTTGGTAGTTAACTATCCAATATGTGCTAATTAAAGGCACTCAAAGCTCTTGACATGAAAAAAAAGAAAAATCAGAATCGCCTACAATATGCTTACTTTTGCCATGTCTTCCACTTCGTTCCAACTTACAACATGGCAAGTCCCCCCTCCATGACATAGACTTTTGTTTTTTAATGTTCTTTGGTTACTTTGGTTGACCTGTTTATCATCTTTTGAGCATGTTGAAGATTTCTTGCAAAATATATGTGATTCTTGGTCCTAAACAAAAGGGCCTATTTCAATTTTTGAGAATGTCTAAGAAAAAATATTCTGAAGTACATGTTCAAATGCTTGACTCCAATGGAGTTTCTTTATCTTGTATGGTAGTTTTTCATTTTATTTTTTTATTCCCTCATTGACTACACTTTTTTTTACTATGTGGATATTGGCTTGTTTGTTTATAGATTCTTTTGAACCAGTATAATTTCTATTTGGTTACACTTTTTATACTATTTCTTCTTTCTAAACAATAACAATTGTATTTATTAGTTGCCCACACTTTTCGATTTGTATCATTTTTTTTTCTTTTGAGCACAATATAATCGTATTGTACAACAAGAATGAAAAAGTTAATTTGTGGACATGTCAGGCAAAAGGAGCATGTGTTGGGGATGTCTACCTTGCATCTGATGTTGCTTTTCATGATAGAAGGATACCAATCCCTGTGAGTTTTTCTATACACATTACTAAATTATTGGCAGTGACTAGTTTTCTTTGAGTTCATGGATACAATAACATTTGCAGTGGTGAAAACTGAATTATCTTGTTTTGTCTGAGGAATGTTTCCTATTTGCAAAGTTAAACATCTCTCTTTAGGTAAACAAGTTTATTTTGCCCCAAGTATAGGTGAAATCGTGAAATGTTGTATATTATGAAGAGACGCCTCAGTACACAGAAACAACTTTGCAATCTTGAGTCATTTCTTATCCAATAAGTAACCCTTTGTGTTTTAGGTCACGTGGGCTGCACCATAGAAAGATATTTTGCAGTATAGTATGCATGCTATGGAAGGAAAATAACCTCAAGTTCCATTATTAGTCACTTTTTTCTATTCAGAAGAGGTGGCCTGTCACAAATTAAAAATTATTCATTTATCCAAAGCTAAAGAAGACACTGCTATTGTAGCTGAACATACCCTAATGCTTCTTCTGCCTCCACCTTTGCTCATATTTTCAGCTTCACCGGCTCTAAGATTATTCAGATGATCAACAAAAAAGAATTGGAATCAACATGGCTAGGGCTTAGAAAATGTGAGAGTTCTACAACATTGAAGAGAAATTATTTTCTAAGATTATGAACACTTTTGAATAAAAGGAAACAATTCTATTATATTTTTTCTTACTAATGTTCTAAAAGTGTAGGAGACATGTAGTAGGCCTGCGGACCACCTAAAACCTAGTCGCTTGGCAGGTGCCTAAAGGTCAAGGCAGTTAAGAAAAAAGGAGAAAAAAACTAAAAGAATATAAGAAGAAATCCAAGTACGACATACCATTCTGAATCGGGCGGTATGCAGCATAATGTATTGAACCATCCAAAAACTGGCTTTGAAATCGGAAAACCAAGTAAAACGCACCAGCCAGCTGGTTCGAAATGGTAACCAAGCAACAGGAATCCCCCTATAACATAGGCACGCCGACGAGATCAGATGCCAGGGATTGATACCCTGTACACCCCTTTATCATCACAGCCCAAACTCAGGCTCGAGAGACCTCTAATTGAGATACAGAGAGCAGCCGACTTGGCAGCCACCCTTTGCTTTTTCTTTGAACTATCACTCACGGGTTCTTATCGAGGGATCAACTAGGCTGACAGACCTGAGTGAGCGAACAATCCAATTTGCACTAGTTTGGGATTGAAATCAAGTGTGTTGCACTTGCTTGCATGCATTACGCGTGAGGCGTGATCCCCCCTCTCCCTCCCTGTCCCTCTTTCTCACATGAGGCTAACAATTGTGCCTCGTGAGCTGAGGGAGGGCCAAGAGGAGAGCTTGAAAATTTCGCCGAATATCCCTTTTCTTAAAAAAAAAAGTTTGAGAATTGGCTAGATTTTGCCGATTTCATTGATTTCAACTTGTCTTTTCGCGGAAATCCGCTAATGGGACTCTCCTCTCTCCATTTTTATTTTTTTTTTATTTTGATGCTGAAAATTAGTTGTAATTTGAAAAAATAGGGGAAAACCATGTCAAATTTTTACATTTTGGTGTCATTTTATCATAGTTTGTAGATCTAGGGAAGATCTACATGATGACATCAAGATCTTAAGTTTTCATTCAATCTATAATTTTTAAATTTAAAAACATATTTTCAAATTAAAAGGTAAAAAATAAAATTCAAAATCATTGTAAAATCAAAAATATATTTAGGGACATGAATGTCACTCTTCATGAAAATTTATAACATTTTATTCAAGTTTGGGTGTGAACACATGAATAGTGACAGGTCCAAATTTGAATAAAATTGAAAAATAAGTGGCTTTCGATGCATTGCCTATAAGGGAGAGAAAAATATATGTAGCATTTGGGGTGGGAAGCTACATAGATGTAAGCTCAAAATAATTTTCTAAATTATTTATATTTAATAATTATTTAAAAATAAAAAATAATACAAAAAATTATAAAAAATTATTATTACGTATAGGTAAATCAGAAATATTTTTCAAAGTAAAAATTATAGTTTTTGCAGCACACTAAAATTTTACTATTTTCCAAAAAATAATAAAATAACAATAAGCTATCATAATAATAAATACATCATCCCTATTGTGGTTTTGTGTTTTGCTGAATTAAAATAAAAATGTTTAATATGTATTTGGTTCACTTGCAGCAATAGATCTATCTAGGACGAAGGAGCTGGAGCGTGACATCGGCTGGAATCACGGTGTTATGCTCTTGGGTCTGCACCACTGTGGTGCAAGTGGTGTGATATCCAGTTTAAAGGGGATGGGTAACCAAGCTGAAGTAGCATCTTCCTAGCGGTTACCTTGTGTCGATGTGCGGAAAATACCTCCAGAAGGTCCGACAGCTGATGAAAAAGTACTTCACTGATTTTAAAGCAGTAAAGGAGAGTTGCTCAAAGGAGGGTAGAGGTGGATCATCTAGCAGTAGAGCCATCTTCCTATTATTCCAGGATGTTAGATGATGGCTCTGTTCCAGATGAGGCATAGATCGAGGCTGCCATGTAGGTGAATTTGGACGACCAATAGCAACAAGAGGTGGTCAGATATAGGGCTCAGTTTGAGCTAGAGGTGATCACGGGCCTTCTGGCCCGCCCGGCCCGTCCAGCCCGGCCCGAAATTTTTCGGGCTTGGGCATTGAAAAAGAGCCCATTGGTCGGGCCTGGGCAGGAAAAACGGCCCGATCAAAAAAATCGGCCGGGCCTGGAAACTTTTAAAAATGGCCCGGTTCAGCCCGGCCCGACTATAAAACAGTAAAATATAATATATTAAAAAACATTAAGAAACAAAGCCCTAATTCCTAAACCCCCCTCCCCCTTCCCTCGTTGAGACCCCCCCTTTCCCTCACTGAGTGCCGCCGCCCCCCTTCCCTCGCCTGAGAGCCCCCCTTCCCTCGCGGAGAACCACCGCCCCCTGTAGCCGGTTTCCGCCGGTTTCCCTGTAGCCGCCGCCTCCTCTCGGTTTCCGCCGGTGTCGTCGCCGCCGCCTCCTCTCGGTTTCCGCCGGTGTCGTCGCCGTCGCCTCCTCTCGGTGTCCTTCTCCCCCGGACGGCAACCTCCGCGGCTCCGGTCACCGACTCACAGTCGCCGGTAAGATCTCTCCTCCTCCTCTTCGAGCTCGATTCCGGATGAATTTTGCCCAAGCTCGGAAGTAAAGCCCCATATAGCTTCAAGCCCGGATGGAAGAGAGAGAGAGAAAGAGAGAGAGAGAGGTGGGGGGAGCGAGAGAGCTCAGAACTCGGAGGTGGGACTCTGAAGCTTCCCCATCGGGCCGGTTTTTTAGGGGGGGAGAGGGAGGTGGCTACGAGTCTTCCCGTGGGTGGACCCAGTCGAAACTCTGAGGAAGAAACTCTGAGGAAGAAAGATCCACTGTTCATCCCGTGACCCAGTCGAAACTCTGAGGAAGAAAGATCCACTGTTCATCCCTTCTCTTTTTCGGTTTTGGTCTTCGGACTCCTCCCCTTACATTGCTCCAGTTCCACTGTTCCAGGCTTCCAGCTATAGTTCTCCCTTGACCTGAGATGGGCTCCTGATTTTCTTTTTTTTTTTGCCGGTTGGATGGGGCTTTATTTTTATTATGATAAATGCTACTATCCCAACTTCCAAGTAATGAAGGGATGGTTTGTTCATTGTTGATAGGATAATTCTTATGAACTAAATTTTTTGTATAATTAGTTGTATAATTTTTTGATAGGCTTATGTCAATGGCAAGCGAAAGTTCACCTATTCCTGTGGCGGATAATGAGCATGAGGATTGTTATGTCAAGGATGGTAAAGCAAAATCAAAGGTATGGATGCACATGGTCAAGCTTCCAACTGAAGATAAGGACATATTGAAAGCACAATGCAAGTATTGCAAGGAGATTTTTTCAGCTGCTTCTAAGAATGGTACGTCTCATATATGGCGCCACTTAAAAAGATGTTCTAAACATTTTCATCATGACATAAGGAATTACACTATTTCAACTGAAACCACAACTTCTGGAAGCACATCTTTGCATTTGAAAAATCCCAAGTTTGATCAGGAAGAAGTTCGTAGAGCTATTTGTATGTTTATTGTTGCTGGTGCACATCCTTTTAGAACTTGTGAGGAACCTGGTTTTAAATATATGGTATATGTTATGTGTCCTCAATACAAAACCATGAGTAGGCATACTATTAGGAGAGATGCATTGAAATATTACATGGATGAAATGAAGGTTGTGAAGGAGGAGTTAGCACAAGCACCGGAGAGAATCTGTTTGACTTCTGATAATTGGAAAAATGATTACACACAAGATGAATATATTTGCATCACAGCACATTGGATTGACAATAGTTGGAAGTTGCAAAAAAGAATAATTAGATTTGCAGCCTTAACCCCCCCTTTTGATGGGCTTTCTATTGCTGATGAGGTCGCTTTATGCTTGGCTCAATGGAAAATTGATAGTAAGGTTTTTACCTTGACATTGGATAATGCATCTTATAATAATACCATGGCTACTTCTCTCAAGATTCGTCTTCTTGCAAATAAATCTCTCTTGCATGGTGGTGATTTTTTTCAAATTCGTTGTTGCTGCCATATTATAAATCTTATTGTGCAAGCTGGTCTGAATCTCATTGATGGTGTTGTTTGTAAAATTAGAAATGTGGCCAAGCATTTGAAAAATTCAGTTCCAAAGAAGAAGAAGTTTTATGAAATTGCTGAACAAAGTTTTCATTTGAATACCAGAAAAAGATTGCGTTCTGATTGTTGTGTTAGATGGAATTCTACTTTTATAATGCTGGACCGTGCTATTTATTTCAAGGCAGTTTTAGATCACTGGGGACAGCGTGATAGAGAATTTGGAATCTTTGCACTTTCTGAAGAAGAGTGGGAAAAAATAGCTAGTCTTCATAAGTTTTTGAAAGTGTTTTATGATGTGACTAATCAGTTTTCTGCTAGTAAGCATCCAACAGCAAATATTTATTTTAGGGGGGTGTGGGAGATTCATAGAAAATTGATAGAGACTGCTAATGGCCCATTTGATTTTATGGTTGATATGGTTAGAGAGATGCAAGTTAAATTTAACAAGTATTGGTCTGAGTATAATTTGATCTTATCTTGTGCTACAGTTTTGGATCCCCGTTGCAAGTTAGAGTTAGTTGAATATTGTTATTCTAAACTTTATGGGGAGATTAGTGCAAGGGAGATGGTTCAGAATATTAAGAATACTTTGTATGATTTATTTGAGGAGTATATGCTGCGTTCAACTTCAGTCTTTTCTCCCAAGATTGGAACTTCTAGTGGCAGTGATGTTGGTAACCATGATGCAGATAGTTTTGAAGATTATGAATTATTTTTGAGTAAAAAACAAAAGCATGATCATGGGAAGTCACAATTAGATCTTTACTTGGAGGAGCAAAATCTTGGGCTGCACATCGATTTGGATATTCTAGCATATTGGAGAGATGCCTCAGGTCGTTTTCCCGAGCTTGCATCGATGGCTCGTGATATTTTGGCCATTTCCATATCAACGGTCCCTTCAGAGTCTGCCTTCAGTATGGGTAAAAAGTTGATAAATCCTTGGCGAAACTCACTTTCACCAAAGACAATTCAAGCTATTACATGTTATGAGGATTGGTTGCGAGCAAAGGGCTTCTCATTAGGTAATTCTTTAAATCTTTGCTTGTTCTTCTATTTTTTTCTTTAATATATATTTGAATAAAAACTAATTTTCTATTGTTTCATATTTATTTGTTTTTATATTTTTTTAGGACAATCGGGTGTCTTGGGAGCTAACATGGAAGAATCTAGTGAGGATGAAGATGACGAGGAAGAGATGGAAGAGGGATTACATGGTTCGGTCATTTAGATATTCTATTAATAACTCTAATAATTATTCATGTTCAATCAACAATTGCTAATGTTTCAATTTTGTGTTTGTAGGTTTTGAGAGTTAGAAGATGCAAGGATGTTCTACAATTTTCTATTATGGAAGTGGCTTCAAGAATTATGAACTTTTATGAACTTTTGAATGCACAAAGATGCATGTTTGTTATAATGTTAATGGGACAATGTAATTTGTATTTTGTCTAAGTTTGCAGTTTTTATTGTTAGGTTGTAATTTTCAGCTGGACAACACTATTGGCTTGAAGCTGCAAATTTTTTCTTTTTTAATGTTTGTAGATATATCCAAATTCCAAAGTTTGAAACCACCACCAACACTATCTATTTAAAATAGGCTCGTTATATCCTTAACATTAACCAATTAACCAATTTAGAGAGCCCATTAAGCTGTTGGGCCATTTTTGCCCATTTCTAGATTCCAAAAAAAAAAATCGGGCCTGTCGGGTCAGGCCTGTCAGGTCGGGCCTGTCGGGCCGGTCGGGCCGGTCGGGTCGGGCCTGTCGGGTCGGGCCTGGGACCAGATTTATAAGGTTGGGTCGGGCCTGGACAAAAATTTAAGCCCGACAGTCGGGCCGGGCCGGGTCTGGGCACAGCCATTGGGCCTAATTTCTGCTGTAGAGCCCGGCCCGAGCCCGGCCCGGCCCGGGTTTTGATCACCTCTAGTTTGAGCCCTCATAGTATGAGTTGGGCTCTAGTTTGGGTGCCAGCAGGTCGGAGCTAGAGTTCAGGAAGGCCTCCTTAGTCAGAAAGGCCATCAATTGAGATCGAAGGGGCATGGCATCTATGTTGGGGGCGTTCGGCAGCAGCTGCAAGAAGTCCTCTAGAGACACCTCCAGGGGCCACTATCTACGGTCATGATCTACATGCCTTTTCCAGCAGAGATGCAAAATAGCAGAGGATTGATACTATGTTGAAGGATAAGAAGAACAATATGTGGAGAGCTATCACATCCTAGTTCTACTTTAGCCACATTCCAATGAACGCGGTAGGCAACACATACTACCGGTCTGCCATTGCCTTGATACAAAGAGCATAATAGGGTGTGGATCCTCCAGGGCCGAAAGATACTTATGGTGAGCTCTTGGACAACAACAAAGAGATGCTTAAGCATTGGATAGCTTTATATCAAAGCAAGCAGGCACCTATGGATTGACAGCGGTGTGTGATGGATGGATCAGCAGGCGATGCATCATAAACTTTCTGACTTATTGTGATATGAAGACCTTCCACAAGTCAATTGATGCATTAGATAATGAACACGATGCATAGTACATTCTAAAACTGATGATGTGATAGATCACGTGGGAGAGCAGAACGTCCTGCATGTGGTCACCAATAATGGGCTACAGTATAAGGCTGCTGGTGAGTTATTGATGGAGAGGCAGCCCCTTTATTTTTTGGATATTATGTGCTACACACCACATTGACCTTATGCTGATGGATGTCGGAAAGATTCGCAGGATCAGGAAGGTTGTGGAGATAGCACAGTCTATCACCAAACTCATCTACAATCACACATGGGTCCTAGCTTCGATGAGGAAGTTCACTACGGGAGAAATATTGAGGCCAGGTGTTATACGATTCACGATAAATTATATTGCACTTGATAGCCTTCTTGAGAGGAAAATAGGTCTGTGCCAGATATTTGTAGTGCTGAGTGGCAGGACAATAGATATGCAAGGATCGATAATGAGGGGAGCTACATGGAGGGAGTGGTGACAAGCCAATAGTTCTGGATGCAGGCCGAGAGGGTTGTGAAGGCTATCAAGCCTTTATGTGCTGTGCTTCGGGCTGTGGACCGTGAGAGGTACCTGCAGATGGGCTTTCTTTATCATATGATGGTTGTTAAGGAGCAGATCACGTAGATCTATCTAGTGAATGCTCATGAGTGCATAGATATCATTAAGTAGAGATGGGACTATTAGATGGATAGGGAGCTGCATCTAGTAGGTAAGAATATGCATTAAAATAGTTGTTCATTGTCTAGTCTTCTAGATTGTCATGTCGTACTAAAATAATTGAAAATTGTATTGGTAGCTTTCAACTTAGAACCCGAAGTTCCAATACAGCGTCCTTGGTATTGTAGTGGACAACGAACTTTTGTCCACCCTGCGCAGATAGAGCCTGATCCAAATGTTGTAGCACAGTATCTTGAGGAGGTTAGTCAATTTAGATGGAGTATGTTTTCCATGATTTTAAATTTATTTAATATATTATAACATTGCGAGCTCTCTTTTGCACAACAATTATTTAGGAAGGGTTTCCACAGCTTCAGTGAACGAGAAGCTGTGCTTAACAAGGAGTATCATGATGAATCCAGCAGAATGTAACATCCTATGCTAGGATGCGGAGCAATGGGCAGAACATAACATCCCATGCTCACATCCAACAAATCAGGCAGAGGGATCAGTCGAGATCAGATCATCAGATGATTTTATGTTCGAGACATCCTCTTAGTGATTTGTTTGAGGGATGCTCGAACGAGGCTACCATGCTATCTGATCCAGCTAGACAAGAGGGCATGGTTGATCATCGTAGCGGAGCCAGTCAAAATGAGGTAGGATAGAAAAAAAGCAGCGGAGAAGAAAAGCAAAGACAAGGCCCTGTTGGAGAAAGTAGAGTTAGATTCAGGTACCAAGGAGCCCTCATGCTCATGGTCGCATAGTAGTAGTGATGATGCATCTGGTGGTCATACCACCGCATATGGCTCACAATCCTAGGATGGGATTCGATTCACTAGAGAATCCTAGTTCACTCGCCATGTAGAATAGGGACCATGATGCACAATCGAGAGACCGTGAGAATACAATTGCATATAGGAGACGATGTCCTCGAATTAGTGGGGGATATGAGGCTGCTGCATATAATATTACACATGGGATAGGTTCCCTTAACGTATTAGGTTCAGAATCCTATACGGAATCCTATGGATATGGTGCTGGCTAGTTTTCTTATGGATATAGTGCTTCAAACACGTCATCTGCAAGTGGCTACTATCCTACACAGCTTGAAGCACCTTATGGGTTAGAATTTGCTACTGACATATTTAGTTGGGTCGCTTCACATTCGCAGTATCAGGTAGATGACTCCTTCCAGAGCGATACCTCACCCATAGCACGTATAGAAATTATCTAGATTACGCCCAAAGACTATAGGGCCTCCCGGACCTCCATTGCCGATACCGGGCTGATTAGGGCTGCATTCTCCTCTCCGAAGATAGTCACCCCAGGGGCTGGTCCAAACCCACCTCTTGTTGTACTACTCTGCTCGGTCCACCTGGAGCAAAAGAACTACTCCAACACCCGACTGATGACCTCCGGCTCCTCTGTCATCTGACCACCCTCATCCCTGATCCTGCTGATCCTATTCCGCTGCCTCCTGATGATAGTCGACTGGTGGAAGAATCTCGTGTTTCGGTCTCCGTCAGTAATTCACTGGATACTGAACTTCTGCCTCCACAAGACCTGCTGTCTGAGGAGAGAGTGGTGTGTGGTCAGCTGCCTCAGCTCCTGCTCCTTCGTCAGACCCCCCTGCTATTCCTCTAGGGTCTGCAGTTGTGCAATCATGGCCTCTGTCTCCTCCACCCTCCTGAAGAAATTACCCACCTCCTTCCGGTTCCACCTACTTAGATTGTGCCTGGCTATAGTGAGCTTCTGCGTCACCCTATACATAGGATTACCTCGCATAGGCCGCTTCCATACCTTTCGAATCACCTCCCATGTGCGTGGATAGGACAACCAGATCTTCTCAAAGCGAAAAGGACTGATGCACGACAAGGGTAGTACTCACCAGGATGGGTCTATGGTCTAACGCGATTCGTGGCAGGTGGCACACCCAAAAATTTGGGAATCGCTGCACCCAGTTTGATGTAGCAAATGCTCGGTCGATCCTCTCCCAAACACGAGCTCGGCCGGCCCTATTGTTGCACCAGGTGAACCTCGAACCGGAATAGCCCAGATCAACCATCCCACTCCCAAGAAGAAAATCTTGGAACTCCCTCACCTCAATTTTGTTGGTGAAGGCCTTCCTGCCGCACTTCTCCTCAAGACCGTCGATGTAGTTGAAATCCCCTGCCACCAAGGTTGGGTATCCCTGTTGGACCAACCTGGTCATCTCTTCCCACACCATCCTCCTCTCTCTATAGTCTATGCTAGCATACACCACTGACAGCACCCATGGTGGTTCAGTACCCTCAGAAACAACTAAGGTGACCTGTTGATTGTAGTTGTGGAAGACGTCGAGGTTGCATGACCCTAGTCTCCACAAAGCTATGATGCCGCTAGACAACTCCTGGGACTTTACCGCATAGAACCCCCAGGTCCCGAGAATCGCCCGCCATGTGCATTGGAGACCACCTCTAGATAGGCGGGTCTCAAATAACACGCACACCTCAGGATCATGCAGTTGAATCAACCTTTTGAATGCTGGTCTGAAGGACGACTTTCCGGCCTCCCGACAGTTTCAGAAAAGGAGCTTCATTTGAAAACAACTAGTGATAATTGTGGGCCACTGTCCCCCGGCCCACAACCCTCCATGCCACCCTTATTGTCTACCATTAGGCCCTTCCCCCGACTGGGCTCCATCAAGGCCCGTTGCAGGGTCTGCAGAACCACCTCATGGGCCTGCCCAGCCTCAGCTGACTCGGCCAACCTCAGTCTACCACCCACAACCGCCATGGCCGATTCCTCCTCCGTCACCATCACACCACTAGCCTCCCCCTCCTGTCGGTAAGTAGTGGCACGACCAGCACACTATGAGCCAACCCCTCCGCCGCCGCCCCTAAGCCATATTCAGCGTTCGAGGTGTCTCCGGCCATGGGGCACCTTCAATGGTCGACGCCATCCGGCATGCTCGCAACCTGTGTGGGGTCCACGTGCCTCACCTTGCCATCTGCCGACCCCACCGCAGGCTTCCTCCTAGATCGTTGATGGGCCGACATCCCTGCATACCGCCGGAGGACTTCGATTCCGCTGTCGCCGTTACCAGCCTCGAGGAACCCCGTTTGTGCCGGAGAACCCCGTTTGTGCACCCGGTCCACCCGGTCCTAGGCTGGAGGGTCTTTGCGGGCCTAGCGAGTTGCTCTCTGGCCCACTGATCAGGTGGATCGCAGTTGGGCCCCTGACTCGTGCGCTCGGCCCAGGAGGGAGGGGCCCCTGCAGGCTCTGCCAGTACTTCTAGGCCTGTTGGATGGCTGGGCTTTCTGGGTGCTCTTGGTTCGTACTGGGCTTTTGGCCCATTTGCGTGGGCTTGGGCCTGACGAGACGGCCACCTTTAGGAAGTCGGGCTCCTTTTGTATGGCCCAGCCCATCTCTCTTACCCCTCGGCCTGGGTCACCGCGTTTGATGCACTCGGTCGACTCGGGCTTGGTCCCAAGACGGCCATGGTTGGACTCGCTGCCACCTCGGCCGATCCTGACTCGTCGCCAGTAGTGTGCTTCTCCGGCGAGTTCCTCTGGGCCACCCTCTTCGATTTCCTCCGCTCGGTCTCCAGCGACGTCGACACCTCGGGGGAACTCGGCCGCACTTCAGGGGAGCTCGGTCCCGGCCGGGCAGTGTCCGGTTTCATGGTTGGCTCGGGAGGGGGGCTGTCTTCTTCCCCGGTTTCGGCCCTCCACCCTATGCCCTTGGCAGCTGGATGCAATTAGTAACCATCTAGGGACTGTATACCGGCCGGTTACCCTGCTCTCCACCTCCCGCCTGACCTCTGGGCGTTTCGGACCGTCGGGGGCTGGCCCGACGCCCACCTCCTCCCTCAGCTCCAGCTCCGGCCAAGGCTGCTGACAGCCGCCCTCCAAGTGACCCAGTCGGCTGCACGAATAGCAGAGAGCTAGCAGACTCGTACACAAAGGATTGCTAGAAGCGCCGCTCCTCCACCTGGACGAAGGTCCTCGGCCGCAGAGGGTCGAGCGCGTTGATCTTGACCCTCGCTCGGGCGTAACCCAGCCTGCGCCGTTCAGAGGTGCATTCGTTGACGCCCATCGGACGACCGGCCTTGGCCGCGATGCTCACGATGAGCCCCAGTTTCCAGTATTCCGCCGGCAGACCCGATAGCCGGATCCAGACCGCCGTCCGGCTGACCGTGTGTAGCCCTGGGATGAAATCCTCCTTCCATGCCTCCATGGCCATTAACTGACTCGCCACCATCCATGGTCCGCCACCAAGCACTGCGTCACAGTCCTCCTGGCATTGGAATCGCACGGTGAGGAGATCCGCTGCCATGGGGAGCACTTCAACCTCGTATTCCAACTTCCTTCTGGCCCTCAGTTCCCAAGCCACCCACTCCGGAGGAACCCATCGCCCCAAGCTCCGCGTAATCAGAGACGTTGATGCCCACTCACTTTGGCCTCCCTCACTGCCTCCGCCGGCAACACCTGGGCGTCGGTGAAGCACCTCTGCAACGTCTCGAGTTCCTCCTTAGTGATCCGATGGGAGGTCCATGACGGTGCACAAGGAGGAGCCTGAGCAACATCCGCCCACCGCGGAGCGGTCTCAACAACCCTCGGTGGCGTTCTGGCCTCGCCTCCCATTGGTTGCTTCCCAGCCTGGACATCTCGACCGCCACCCGCCTCTGCCCCGGTAGCCCCCTTTCCTTTTCGGGCCCCCATCAACGGAGGTTAGCAGGTGTTTGCCGAAATGCCGAGCTGATCACACGAAATTTGATGCCAAAAGGAGTCCTCCACCTTTTCTCCAACCATTGTTTCTGGTTCAAGAAAACATTTTAAAAGTTGAATTTTATAGCTATCATCCCTTATTCATGTATACATATAACCCAGAAGGAGCACTTTTTTTTTTTTTAATTGAATAACCTTTATAGAACTATTTTATATTGAAAATACTGTTTATATAGATAAACCTGATTAATATTTAGACTCTTAAACTCACTTAGTCTAGTTCCATCAAGACAAAAGTTGGTGAGGACCAAAAACCAAAGGAATGTGTCTCCATTGTGGCTATTACATCCTAGAAGATGGTCATGGTTTCTGATATTAATCTTGCTATCACCATGCTGCATATGATACAGGGATGTTTAGGTAGAAGTTATAGACTGGATTCTCTTGTCGAGAATAGCTGATTTAGCAATATGCAAAAAATGACCAAGGATTAAATTACGAAGAAGATTATTAGATAAAATATTTCCCTAATATAGAGTCCAAATTCAGGATATATTACCATTCAGCAATCATCTTCCAAGCCTTTTCCCATTGAATTGGGGTTGTCAACTATGAAATACAACTTTATGTCATGAAGTCTCCATGAAGAATGAACCTATCTTTATGGCCGGTTGTTGATGCCGACAGCCCAAGCTTGCATGTGTAAGTGTTTGCATGCTTGGTGCTTATGCATGCGCATGATTATCTGTTCTTGCATGGGATGCACACATATATGTTTCCATCAAGTTTTGTTGTCATAACAGAAAGGATGTTTACATCAATCATAGAAAAGACTGTTTCCACAGCTTTGCATCTTCACTGTTATGCCATTGGTTGCTTGGAATATTAGTGATATGTTTAAGTTTCAATTTTCTCACTTTAAGGCAATCACTTTGTTTCATTTTACTGATCAAGCCATTGTGTGGTGGGTGGGGAAGTTTCTCTTGATTTATATAGTCACATATCAAAATAGTCTTTTTTAATATAATTCACTATACATAATATCTTACCTAATTTTTATACCTATGCAGGTTTTTGATATGTATGGAATTGGAGCTCGGCGAACGTTCTCTACTCCTAATCTTCTAAAAGAACTTAACTTGAAGGTGGTTACCTGTTACCACATTTTGATCAAGTACATAGATCTCAATTTATATCCTTTTGCTAATAATACAGACCAGAATAGAGGTAGGAATGTCACTGGAAGTTCGGATTAATTTGTTTTAACACTTCAACTAGCTCACGTGGTTTATGAGTATTAATTTTCCTTCATTTCTGGGAACTTTTTGTTCCATCATCATGATGCTTAATAGATGAGTACCAAAGAATGTTTACATTAGCCTTTGGTCAAAATGAATGGCCATTTCAATGTAATTCTTCATCTTCCTCATAGTTTAGGTGTATAAACTATTACAGTAACTAAATGGCAGAGGAAAATTATGTTGACTTGTTTTCCTGTTTTTTTCCATAAACCATCTTATTATAAGACTTCTCCTTGTTTATTTACTGGGATATTCTTCTTAACATTTTTTTTTTTTGAGTTTAGATGAACTGGTGAATGCTTGCACTTTTGCAACAGGTGGGAAAATTGTCTACCGGTGACTCCTTGGATATGTCGCCGCAGGATGAAGCATCAATTCTGGCAAATGATGCTACAATCAAAGATATGGAGGTAACCTTTTCATCAAACACCTGTCCCTACCCCTTATTGAATATTGACACAAAGCAAATTTTTCAGAGGCACTTACAAGAGTTAGCAGATAACTTGTATTATTCCCTCTAGAAGAATGTCAATTAGGGAGGAAGGAGAATAAGGATCATGATATAGACAATTTGTTTAGTCAAGGTTATCTTTTTTAGATAATAGTCAGGGGTTTAGAAGCCGGTGGGCTGGATAGCTGCATTGATGCTGGTAGCCTTCAAGTTCAGACTCAGAAACTGTCGTCTGGTCATGGAGTGATAGTTTGACTCTGAGTAACAAGTTCTTTCTAGATCTTTTTTTGACTACTTTACTCGTAAGCAGGGCCGGCCCGGGCCCTAGGCGACTGAGGCGGTCGCCTAAGGCCCCGGGCTAATGCAAGGCCCCCGGGAGGCTGACCAAAAGGAAGCAAAGGCCCCGATCTGGGGCTGGCTACGAGTCTTCTCCCTTGATGGAAAGGAGGTGGAGAGTTTCCTGGCCTGCAGAGGGGCAATTTGGGATGTTGGGGACAGTAGTTTTGTTTTGGGTGGGGAGAGCCAGAGAGAGAGGAGGGATTTGGTTGGCTTGATAGACGCCTGAAGCCACTCTTATCTTTCATCCCTTCTCTTTTTTGGTTTTGGTCTTGGTTTTCCTTCCCTCACATTACTCCTGATCCAGCTGGGCCATCCGGAAGAAAGATAGGGGGATTGGAGATGGACTTCTTCGAGGGTGGAGATTCTTTTAGTTTTCTCCTCTCGGTTTCTTCTCCCCTCTTGGGTGGTAGAGAGAGAAAAGGAGGGAGGGGGTTTAATGGCTGCTGTGCTATGATGTTGCAGTTGCCGCTTGGGTACTTACTTGAAGGGGAGATGGTGGGATGGGGTGAATTTCCCATAATGACCCTACTTTCTCTTATAAAGAGGTTCATTTATGGAAAAATTCTTTTCTTTACCTTGACTATGAAGTGCCATGGGATGATCTTTTCCTATTTGGCTCTTGCTTGACATGGTAAACAGTATTGCCAAGCATTATCTCAGTTATTTAATCAGTTTCATGGCCCTTCATTTAGTATAATTACTTTTATGTGCTTCCATTCAAGAATTATATTAAATAAAAAAGGCTTTTTGTCTATCTTTGTTAGATTCATGTATCTTTGTTAAAATAGTGTACTTGATAGCTATCTATTTTTATATATTTTTTTAAGTATTTTATATTTATTAAAAAAAATATTAAAAAAAAGGGCCTCGTTCAATGGATTTGCCTTAGGCCCCAGAATGTATTGAGCCGCCCCTGCTCGTAAGCAAGTGTAAGTAGCTTGCATCTATGTTTCCAATCACTTTTTCGCTTAGTACCTTTACCATCCTCTGGTATACTTTATCAATATCTCTGACGGTGGCTCTTTGATTCAACACATCTTCAAGTCTATGAACTTGTTTGTTGTATTGCCTTTTGAAGAAAGATATATGTATTGCTTGTGATATAAGTTTTGGTTTATCAAGTAAGTTTAATAATCAGAGGGAACAGTTGATATAATTTATTAATCCCATTTCTCTAGGCTTCAACATAGACCAAGACTTAAAGACCCGCTGAAATGGGATGGCACCATCAGTACCGTACCTTTAGATGGAAAACAGAACTGGTATAGGGTGTCGGACACCGATCCTTAACTGGATTGGGACGTCCGTCCAAGTCAAAGCTGGTAGGAATGGGCCGATAGCAGGGCCTGTTCAGCCGATACCGAGCGTGACCCGACCAGGTCTCCTGATTTGAAAAATAAAAAGCGAAAGAGAGCTTCTCATGGCCATATTCTTTCCCTTTATTTGTTTCACAGGTTTGTTGTGGTTAGAGAGAGAGAGAGAGAGAGAGAGGAGCACAGATCTAGCATGTCCTCGATATGTTTCAGCCTCCTTAATGCTGGAAAATATGATCAAAATATCTCAAAAGCCATATAAACATGGAAAGGATAAAAAATATTTACTAAAAATTCATTTAAGATGAAAAAACTTTAAAAAGTTCAAAGAAATGAAAAAAAATGATCATGTTATGGGTATCAGAATGTAGGACCACCCTAAGAGTTGGGACCGTGCTCGTATCGGCTGGATGAAATACCAGTGCAAGTCTCTGTACCAGTGTTTTAGAGCTTAACATAGACATGTTTCCTTTAGTACTAATAGCCATCTTTTTAGCCAGAACTCTGCTTTTAGTCTTCAGTCCATGTTTCATTTTGGATTGTTAAGCTTACTGAACTTAGTAGTTGTAGTATGTAGAGCTTTTGAGGACTCGCACAACTTCATATTCATTTCTTTTCTTGTGATGAATTATCTTAGGCCCTGTTTGGATTTCAGAAGAACTTACATGTGCAATAAGATATTCTCAACAGGCTTTCTATACTAAAATTATGGTGGCGAGCAGTGGTTTAAAGAGATGGGGCGGCTGGCATCACAAGTGATCCTTGTTTCAGGGATAAGGTAATTCACCTCTAAAATTGAATTAACCATTCTAAAAAAATGGGATTAGTTGTATCACAGCTGCTCCGGATCTCTTCAAACTACTTACCCTTCACCGTAGTGTGAAAAGATAAAGCCCTCCTGAAAGATCTTATTGACAGATAATTTCCTGGCATCCAAGCAGGCCCTTAATGTCACTGGGTGACAGTCCAACCTGTGCATATAGTGTACACAACCTCAACCACAGACAAGGCAATATGTAAGAACTAAGGAATAAGGGTGTTGGAAGATTCTGATACACCTTTTCTGAAATGGGAAGAAATGAAAATGGAGCTTCCTTGTGAATTCTTCAATGTATCATGAACAAGAAGAGTTTAGAGATACATGGACCTTTGTTAGAAGATTCTGATATACCTTTTCTGAAATGGGAAGAAATGAAAATGGAACTTCCTCGTGAATTCTTGCATGTATCATGAACAAGAAGAGTTCAGAGATACATGAACCTTTGCTCTGTTCTAGGAACTCTTGATCTCATCAGTTAGCATCCTCTTAAGCTGCTTTGCGAATGTAGGAAACTTTTAAAGGTTTACAAAATAAGTTCAAGCATTTACAAGAAATTGTGAGAAAGCTTTCTATTCTCACTTGAGAATCTTTGATGCTTTAGTGTTGATCTGAATCCAAATCAGCTCTCCCAAGTCCAAAATACTGAGCTTTAGGATCTAGCATAGAGTGTACTCAACAGCCATGTACAAGGTCATTGAGTTAAGACGACCCTTTTTCGTTGACTAATATGAAAGAAAATACATGCATGATTCTATAAGATACCTCACATGCTACATATTAGCATTGAGCCAGAGTGACTCGTATGGGGGAGTACTTCTGAGTTCCATATGAGTGTGGAGTCAGGATGATCTTGCATTTTAACATTAATAGCTATTTTTTAGGAATCGCTGAAATGGTTGATTCTGGCCATTAATTAGCAGTGTTCCTTGATGAATCATCTTAATTTTTTTGTTATTTGTCATTCTGCTACTGATATGGGAGAAGGCTTTTTTAGTGTTACATGATGTAATCTTTTGGCATCCATTATTTGAGATAGTTTTGCTAAGGGATGGGAGGTGTTCTTCGTAGTTTGATAGAGTTGAGGGACATGCTTTCCCCTTATGATCATTAAGGCCTCGTTTGGGGGAACTATTGGCAGTAGAGCTTTTGTAAGTAGAGCTTTTGGATGTAGAGCTTTCTGAAGTAGAACTTTTATAAAAAGCTGTTTGTAGTTTGGTAACTATATTTCTAAAGTACCGTGCTACTTTAACATGTATTTGGTAAATAAACTAACAAAATACTTTTGGTATGACAAAATAAAGAACATTGCATAGTATTATACAATAGAGCATAATAAAATATAATATGTATTAATACATAAATATATAATATTAGTATAATATTACTGTAATGTAATATAATATTATTTTAATATAGTAATGTAATATTGTATACTATAGCATAATAATTTAATATAATATTAAATTATTTAACATAACATATCAATGTATTATGATATAATGTAATATAATATTATATTTATAATATAATACGATAATAAAGATATAAAATATTATAATTATTTGCATAAATTAATTTTTCATAATATAACAAATTTACTAACTAGGTGATAAAATTGGTTAAACAATTATTAAAGGCACATTTTGTGTAATTATTATATTTTATCACGGGTATTTTGGTCAAAAAAATAACTTTCCGACCGGGCCTAAAAATGCTTTACCAGAAAGCTATAAAATGAAATTTCTCCCAAAAAGCTGTTTTTAACTTTATGGAAAAGCTAAAACAACTTTCTAAAATTTTTACTAAACACCTCTATTTCATCTAAAAGTGCTTTTGGAGGGTCAGAAAGTATTTTTTGGCCTCCGAAAGCTCCCCCAAACAGGGCCTAACTGAGGTTAGAGCTTCAAGCGTTAGCTTGATTATTTTTGGTTTCCAGAATGAGTGGAAATTTGAGGATACTCCCTTGCTTCTTTTGCTTTCTTTCTTTGAGAGCATTTATCCAGTTCTGTTGATTTTAGATCTTCTGGTAAATGCAGATTCTTTGCAACATGCTTCTTACTGAATGCTAGAAAAGTATGGTTATTTCAGGTCTTCAACTAACATTGTTAGATCAATAAGTGCATTAAAAGAGACAACTTTGATGGATGGCATCTCACTTCAAGGAGTATTTGGTAATTGGCCAAGTTAGATTTCACTTTTCAGCACACACATGCATGGAAAAAAAGTCTCAACTGTACAAATAGTGGTTATGGTTCTTTTCTTTCTTTAAGAACCTTATAGGGTAGCTATTCTCAGATTCTATGCAATTAATTATCTGCTTCAATGTCCTTTTCTATTTTGATCTTTATTTTTCAGGAGAGAAGTGAATTCACCAGCTGCCAAGATAGCCTTAAAACTGGCAGCACGATAGAAAAAACAATGATGACAATGAGGATTGTGATGAAAGTGCATTGTGATCTGTTGCTTATGCACTTTATCAAGTTTTCTTTTGTTGGGTGAACAATTATGTTTTATCATGTTAACAATGTGATGTAGGACTATCGAGGCAAGGGGATCTAGAAGGGTTTAGGATAGGATTGAAATCTAAAAGGTAGTGAAATTTCATTTGTCGATCTGAGTTCAATAAACTCAACCTGGAAAGATAATATTTTTGAAGAGAATAGGTAATGGATAGCTTCTGTCTGACCTAGGGGATAGGATTCTAGGGCTTAAATTGAGATTTTAATGGTTTATGCAATTAAATATCTGAAATAGAGAACTTGCTGGAATACTCTGAAAGAAAGTCTGATATTTGTATGACCCAAAGTAATCCTATGCGAAGTGAAACTCAGAAAACAAAAATGAAAAAGGAAAAGGAAAAAAGATCAACAAGAGATGAATAAGAAACAAGGCAAAGACCAAACAAGTTTCTGTGGGATCAGACTAGGAATAAAGGGAAGGGAAAAGATCATACTGGACTCACTCTGAAACCTAGGAATCATACTTAAGGTTTGAAGGCCTCACACCTTTGTTGCGGACTCACACCATAAGATTAAAGAAAATCAAGGACTCCATTATTTCATTCATAATCTGCACAAAGTCTGATTATATCAAACCCTAAGAGTCCCTTTTTCTAACAAAACAGAACCCTTAATCAACTCTATATTAAAATCCCAAAACTGCCCCTTATAAGGTGAATAGAGGCTGCAGTATCTCTCAAACAACTCCATGTTAAGCTTTTGTAACTCATTAGCTGTGTTCCATGTGCTATCTGAAGCTGGCCATCCTCTCCACTTGACCAAGTATTCTGAGATCCATCATTGTTGGTAGAAACTATCTTCCCATCTATGATGTCTTCAATCTCATCCTCTTTGTTCCTTCTCAATGGTGGGTGAGGTGGAGTGGGAGGTTGTGGGAGTGGAGACACTGCATCTCGTGGAGATGCAGAAGATGCAGCAGTAGGGTTTGAAGACATCGCTAAAAGTAAAGGGAAGGGAAAAGATACCGGATTCACTTAGAAATGTAGGAATCACACTTTAGGGTTTGAAGGCCTTGGGCCTTGCACCTCCATCGGAATCGCACCACAAGCATAAAGAAAACCAAAGACTTCAGTATGTCATTCATAATCTGCATGGGCTGATTACATCAAACCTTAAGACTCCCTTTTTATAACAAACAGAATCCTAATTCAACTCTATTTTAAAATCCCAAAACCACCCCTAACAAGGCATGGTTATTATTCATTGTTATTGTAGCATGAACAATGCCATGAATAGTAATGCACTACAGCAATTAGGTTCCTAGATAAGCATTGATATCTTTTAATTTCAGCCCTTAAATTTAAAACAACCCGCTAAAACTGAAAATAACTGGAAAATAAAAGAAACGTACAGAAAAATAATAATGAAATTAGATCTAATAAAATATATAAGCTGGAACCCTATGGTGCAACATGGCAGAACTTGAATCTCCATGACAGTGTATACAAGCTATTGGCAAAAACTGAAATGTCATGCTTGCTGGAATATTCTAAAAGAAAATTTGATACTTAAATGACAAAACAAGAAATCTATGGGAAATGAAACTCAAAAGAAATATCAACAAGATATGAATAAGAGATAAGGGAGCAAAACAAATAAGTCTCTACAGGATCAACACGCAAAAAAATTAATAAAGGGAAGGAAATTGATGATACCGGACATGCTTTGGAACCTAGGAATCGCATCTAGGGTTTGATAGCCTCGCACCCCTATTGTTGAAATGCACCACAAGAGCAGAAAAAGCCAAAGACTCCATTATTTCAATTGTAATCTGCATAAAAACTGAATACATCAAACACTAAGAGCCCCGTTTTCTAACAAAACAAAAACCTAACTCAACTCTATACTAGATTTCCTAAAAAGCTGCCCCCCTACAAGGCACGACTACTGTTCATGGTGACTGTATCATGAACAATACCATGAATTGTAATGCACTAGAGCAATAGGTTCCTAGATAAGCATTGAGATCTTTTAATTTCAGCCATAACCCACTAAAACTTAAAATAATCAGACAATAAAAGAAAAATACAGAAAAAATATAACTAATAAAATCTAATAAAATATCTTAGCTGCAGCCTTATGATGCAATATGGCATGAATTTTGATCTCCATCACAATATATAGAAGCTATTGGCAAAACTTGATTAACATACTCAAATCTATTTCAGCCTACATTTCTTACTAAGTTTGCCCCTGATCACTCTGATGGTTGTTTCGTCATGATGATTATGAATTCTGTTACTCTGAGAAATCAGTTGAAAAGCAGTCTGTGTCATTTTTAATGCATAATGTAATGGAAAGCTATAAGCTAGCATAGGCAAAGTATGTGCACCTCTTGTAAGTTTAAATCTGGTGTATATTTCTGCTCTAAAGCTATTAAGGTAATCATATAAGCATATATTGATAGCATATTAAAAGAAACTTGTTTTCTTTTGTTTTATTCCTTCATTGCAAGAAGCTTCTTTCTTATCTTTAATTCAACTACACGGTAACTGTGCTATATTCCTTTTTTAAGGGAGCAGCAGTGGCATATGTGGCTGACTTGCTGTCAGTCCCAGCAATCTTTCTTAAAGCTGTAACAGACATTGTTGATGGAGAGAAGCCCACCTCAGAGGAGTTCTTACAAAACTTGATTACCGTAACTGCTGCATTGGACCAGGCTGTTAGCCAGGTGATTGATTTTTTAAGTGGTAAATGCCTCTCTGAGCTTTGAAGGCTATCCCTTGGTCATTTATAAATAGATCATCACCCTCCCGTAATTTCAAGGGTCCTTGATGCTGATGCTGTTAGGCTCAGGTGCTACATTTCACTTCTATTGGTGTATAATTAGCCTGTTGGAGCATCTCCGATATATGGGCTAATAATGAGGGCTGAACAAGGCCCCAAACAGTATTCTTGTAATGGATCCTTTACTGAGCGTTTAAAGATAGGGCATTCTGCTGCATGAGGATTGTTTGCCTATATAAGATAGAAGTTTATATGCTTGTATCATGGAAGCTTTTGATAAAATATTGTTGTATTATAGCTTTGTCTTGCATAATAAGAACCTTCAACAAAGATTTTGTTTTGTCCGTGAGGGGCAGAAGAATTTGGTGTAACCTGGTGGCTAAGCTGATTTCCTGTCTCACCGAGGGTCATTCTGTTATTGATGGGAGATACTTGCACTCATCCTGATATTTTTGCCTAAGGTTCCACCTATCCGACTTCTCAGAAGGCTAACTTTTCCTGGATCATTCAAATCTGAACGATATCCGTTTGCCAATTGTTTGAAGGTGTGCATCAGGATTCCTCTCTCTAACCTCGAAGAGAGAAGGGGTGTTGGACTCGAAGTGATCTTGCCTCGCCAACTTGTAGTTGGATATCTGATGAGAACAGAGAAGTACTGCAGATCACTCGCTCCCTGCTGTCGTGTTTCCCTGCTCTCTGATGGGAGGCCTTTTTTTGTTTTTCTAACTAGTTTATTTATCCATCTATTTATTTTTAGGGACATGCCTGTTTTATTGTGCTTCTACAATTAGAGGTGCAATGCTTAATTATTTAACTTATTTAACTTGATTCAACCTATTAAAGATTGTGTTAGGTTAGCTATTTAATAAAATGGCCCGATTTGGATTTGAATTTTTGACCTATTTAATGGAAAAGTCGAATCGGGTCAATAGATTTTTAACCTATTCTGTATTCGAACCAATCTATACTTAGTCCGACCCAATCCGATTTCCACCTCTAAATTAAAACAAAAACAAAATTATACAACCGACCACAGGTGCAGAAAGCCAACCATTTCGGTTTAGGTAGCTCAAAATCATCCAATACCAATCATTGCCTAAATATCAAAGGCCTGAATTATTGACCTAGCACTCCTGGTCTCAACATGCAAGTAGCTAAATCCATCAAGAATGATGAAGATGAGGGTGCTCGCTTAGCTCACCAATCTAAGTATTTGATAGTTGTAAGAATTGATTTTGGGAATAGGATACCTGTGAAAAGGTTACCTCCTGTTACGTAGCCCATTTTTATAGGCCATTTCTACTGAAAAACGATGTAAGTCCCAACTCTTAGGGCCTATTTGGATATTTCTATATGATTGGGTTGAAAATCCTTAAAATTCTAAGTCTGTTGGCCCATCTAACTTGTATTTTCTAACATCCTATCCAAACTCAAACTCATATCCTAGTTTTTAAGCTGTGGGAAGAAAAAAAAAATTATTTCAAAAATTTGGGCTGGATAAAATTTGGTTAATTGAGCGCGATGCTTAAATAAACAGCCCAATCCACGGATGCTTAAATAAAATTCTTTCCAAACAAGCCCTCAACAGTACCCTTTCCATTCTTGCCTCCCTCTCCCCTAACCCTTAGTCTCATGGTTAAGACCTCACCCTGCTAGTGGATTATCTTGATGCAGGCATTCGTGGTTATGCTTCAGCCCAATCATCAATTCAAGCATGTCTTTGGAGACGCCTTAGTCCCAGACAAACTGCTGAAAAATAGGGTTTTGGTTTTGTTTGATGCAACCAGCATGGCTGTACCAAACCCATTCCTACAACCCCTCCAACAAACAACTTCATAAGAAATTAAAGCACATCTAGATTAGATACATCATCGAGGGGTGAATGCATCAAGAGTCTGTAAATTCAAAAATAGGCAAATGCCGCTGGTGATATCAACCAGGAACCACTGAGAAGATATATCAGTTGAATCGGAAAATCGGATAAGGCGCTTAGAAATACAAGAGAATAAGAATGCTTCAAGCATTGATATAACAACCACCTACATTGCCCTTATGTTTAAAATGACTAGTCTTCAAATTCTATACTTTGAATGCCCTCGTTCATTTTCAGATTAGATCCACGGGAAAACGAAGCCCCTGCTATGGCCTAATACCAGTTGCATCAGATCAACCTAACTTGAAAACAACATGAACTAACATGTTTACAATAACAAACAATCCGATTTCCATAATATCTCAAACCCTGACCTGAAATTTTGGCCCATTGGGTCAGCATAAAGGTCATGCAAGACCTTCAACTCCTGTTTGGCTGTTTCACTCAAGCAGCCAACACAATATGCATAATATTGACCTGCGCCATGCAACTTGAAGTCATAAAAGAATTTTTCAGGCAAAATAAAATAGCAGGCATAAATCAATGAGAGTCGAAGTCATGTTTGATTGTAGAAACTATGCCACTATAGATCTGCAAAATCAATCAGCTTCTCTTGCGGCCATACAATCAATAAGATTCTTACCAGTTAGTAAATGAATCACCCAGTCTCTCGATCAATCTCTTGCTAGCCTATCATATGCGAAAAATATTTTACTCAATTCTTCTCTGAAAAAAAAACAAGAAAAATATTTCACTCAATTCTCCTGTGGTGCACATCGACGACATAATGGTTCAGTTGTTCCCCAAATGTCTTGGTAGAGAAATTTTCGCTGACATGGTGGTATGCCTCTTTGCCCATCGTTTCTGCCATCTCAGGGTTGCTTATTAGTTTAGCCATAGACGTTGCAAAGTCCAGAGGGTTGGGATCACAGAGAAACCCCGTGACCTCATGTTTAATCGTCTCCACTGGACCTCCACTGTTGCATGCAACTACAGGCTTTCGTGCCGCCATTGCTTCCAAGGGTACAATGCCAAAATGCTCATCCTGCATTTTTTTTCGCCCAAAAAAGTTCATTTATTCCAACATCTAACTACATAATGAGAATGACATTTGCAAGTATTCCAAAAGTTCATACAACCAAATTTAGATCTGGGAGACACAGAAACAAGAAATTTCCTGACTATGAGAAATTTATTAGAAGATATACATCTTTAATCAATTACCTTTGGTGTATAAAGAACACATATACATTCAGAGAGCAACTTATTTCTTTCAGCTGTAGAGCAGGATGTGACAAAATCAACTCGATCAGAAACTCCTTCGGATTCTGCCAGCCTTTTGAGTTCCTCCAGGTACTCAACATTTTCCTTGAGACGTTTATCATAGCCACCTGATGTGACAAAGAAACAAAAACAAATTGAATCTAATACACAAACAAGCACAACTGACAGAAAAAGAATGTGCCAGCGACACCATGCTGAAACTTCATTTCTTCCCAAGCATTTAAAATATCTAAAGCTTTTTCCTCCTGATTAGGGAACGACGGAAAGATGACTATTCCACTATAGTTGCTATTTTATTTGCTTCTCTTGTTTGTCAGGTAACAAATGAATGAGTTCAGTAATCAAAATATAGTGGATGACAAATACTCGGATCTTTACAACATACCCTATTTTAGTGTTGTTGTCTGCTAAGCCATTAGCAGATTTTCAAACATGATGGAGTATATCATATTCAACCTCTGAAAAGGATGGACATTGCCTCAGACATAACAAAAGGCATTGCAGGGTCATCTATCTAAGGTCACTCTGAATAAAATTAAGATGAGGCTCACCATCTACTATGCTTTGTTATTGTTATCATAAGGATGTCAGTCAAGTGAGGCATAAGTCTCAAGCTTCAGTAACATTGCCAGTTGTAGTAAATTTAATTTTGCCATCAGCCAATAGATACCATTTGTGTGATCTGTCTATGTGTTCCAATGGCCAACCAGAACAGCTTCCCTGGCAAATAACTGTCAAAGTTGATCTTAGGACTTCCTTCCAATCTTCACAGCTAGGTTCCCTCTGTGAAAGCACAAGACCATGATAATATGTCCTCTTTTTTTTTTCTTCTCCAAGTTCTTTCGCCATATGGTAGAGATTTTTTTTTTCAAAAAACATTCTCATTTCTTTCTCTTAATTATGAGAAGGAAAAGCAATTTCCCAAAAAATGGCCCTTGACGTGAAAATTGACTTTAGACAGCCTTTCATTGGCATTCTTCTTTCCCCTAATTCACAAATGATAGGTGCTTTTGTTTTTTTTTTTTTTTTCATTCTTTATGAAAGATCTATTGAGAAACCTCTCTCTCATAGTCAGCCAATGAATATATTTTCACCTAAAAGGAGCAGCATCCCCACCGTCCTCACTGAAGCAGTGTAATGGGTGGCATGGACACTGTGCGTTGTGGTCAGAAAACGACCAGGGCAAACTGGACTCCAGATGCTTCTTTCATCCCAATAGGAGAAACAAAGATACTCCATCTAGAGCACATTGAAGGAAAAATCCCTCCATATTTTCTCTAGGTTTTCTTCCAAGTCAGATAGTCCTTTAGTGATAATCTCATACATTCACAATTTGCCACAAAATTGTGGTTATTCTCCAAAATATGAGAACTTATCCTTAAGAACCAAACCCCTCAAGCTAAAATTCTTTTCAAAAGTATAATTTGCCTCTCCTCCCATCTTGTTAGCAGACCATTTTATTCTTGTTAAGATATTGGAGTGAAGATATTCCCTCCCTCCAACTTGAGCTTTTACAACTTTGTCATGAATGCTCCCTCTTGCCTGTAAGCCTCCAAAGCTATTCTTTCAGGTTTCCTATTAACAAAATCCATACCATTTGGTCTTCCAAATGCTTCCTGACTAATAAGTGAAACTTTTAAGTGGCTTACAGATTACACATAGAAAGTTTCTTGTGGTCCATCAAATTTGTCCACCAATGCCCTAAGCTTATTAGAAAGGGACAAGTAATAGGCATGGGAGTTGCTTTAGTTAGACTCAATGAGCATAACGAACAATCTCCTCAAATTAAATTGTTATATTGACATGGATAAATTTTCTGTTTATTCAATTTTTGGAACTCAAATTGACCTTGATCTAAGTCAGGCACCAAGAAAAAACCCATGATATTACATGTGGCTTCCTATGCAGAAACAAAGAATGTTCAATAGATCAAGAATCCTTGTACCATAAGAATTGATCCCCATTATAGCATCTTCCCTCATGTTGAACTTAAGATCCAAAAAACAATAAATAAACAATGGGGTAGGCATACCTTGCTAACATACAAACATACTGATGCTATTAGTAAATAATGGCTTTAAGGTTTGGTAAACAAGAAATTAGCAACATCATGTTAATCAAATCCAATAGATAAAATTCTAGACATAGAATGACATGTGAAGAAATCATCTTCCAATTATTGCAGTTCTGTTTTGTAATCTATATTGTTCAAAGTCCGTACTTTACAAAGTAACAAGAACTTCTTGTGCTTTTCAATTTAAAGCTCCTATAAGCACAAACTCATTAATAAATAGATATCAACATTTCTATTGGCCAATATGCATGCATTGATCCAATATCAAGTTTTATAAAAATGTTGTTGATTTTTGGTTTTGAACATCATAAACACCAAATTTACTACCCTAACTGTAACGTAAAACATTAAGAGATTGATACTTAAAAAACTTATAAGGAACAGTAGTTACCAACAATTGTCAATGTTGCCTCAACCAGCTCATGTCCAGGAAGTGTATCTCCTTTAAGAGAACGAAGCAATGCAAAAGCTGAAATTGCGAGCTGGAGATTCTTTTTTCTTTCAAAACGGTTGACTGAGAGGAAATTCAACCTGAAGCATGCAGCACAAAGCATTTAATTTTCACAGACACATATATAACTCAAACAGTTAAAATGGCAAATATATCAAGAGATACAAGTTGTTTCATTACCTATAAGTGCAAGGCCCGTTAAACTGTTCCACATTGACCGCTGGGTAAAGTACAGCTGGCTCAAATCCTTTTGAGTGAAGGTGACGGAAGGTTCTGGCAAATGTTGATGCAGTGAATCTGCTGTTAACGAGAAGCATATCTGCCATACCTGGGAATAAAGAGTCATCAAAAGAGAAGCTTGGCAAGCATGTGAAATGAATGGTGGAGACTCTGGGAGGCAAATGCATGACACATAGATACACAAAACTGAAATAAGGGGGGGGGGGGGGGGGGGGGGGAAGGAAGACTAGGAGAAAAAAACAAAGGAAATAGAGATGAAAGAATAGTTGGGATGGACCGTACCAGTGGTTGCTTCTTCAATCATGTCAATTGGTCTGCGGTATATTCTCCTTAGCATAGTTGTATGTT
This sequence comes from Phoenix dactylifera, assembly GCF_009389715.1. NCBI lineage: Eukaryota > Viridiplantae > Streptophyta > Magnoliopsida > Arecales > Arecaceae > Phoenix > Phoenix dactylifera. The sequence continues at coordinate 630,466 of NW_024067697.1, forward strand.
GTGCAAGCAACAAATCTGGAAAGTGACAGTAGAATATTATCTGGAAAAAATGAAAAGCATTAATGCATCCCTTGCAAACCAAGAACATCCAAAACAAAATTAAATGGACAAAAATTAATTACCTTTGCTGACCGTTTCATTTTCAACAGGGGAATGACAACAGAGACCTGATCTACCAGTATAACATCGAATACGGGCCATAAGAAAAGCAGACAAAGTGCAACGAAAAAGCATCTTAGATAAGCACATACAGCATGGAAACGGTAAAAGATATGACGAGGTAGGAAACCACCATATACTGTGACTGGAAATGGACCTGAATAATAACAAAAGAAAGCACCATAAATACCACTATCTAATACTCCATTTTATTGCAACCAACAACAATACAACAACAATAATAAAAAGAAGTAAAACCAGTCTCAACAAATAACAGTAAATTGAAAGAAAAGTTACTAAGATTTGTTTTCCTGATTATAAAAACAACAGGAACCTCACCAGCAACAGTCTCCTCAAAACATCGGTTTTTGTCATGATGCGCTGTGAAAAGATGAACATTATGACCATGCAGTGAAAGTTCAACTGCTGCATCTACAATCAGCCTTTCAGCCCCACCTACATATGAACATCAAAAGATCATATAGTTAGACACAGCAACAAGAACTTAGAATACGACTATATTCAGAACTACATGTTCCCCTTGGTTTCCATATGAATACTAAACAATCTTCTTATTCTTTTTTTTTTTTTTTGCAATATGATGTCTTAGAATCTTCAGATGATAGTTAACTTATTATGGACCAATTCCTAGAAAACAGAAAGCTGTTTGTTTTGGCAACTAAGGTTGCTAAGTTTTCTTTGAATCACAAAGGAAAATGTGGAAGTTCAAGTACTTTTATAAGCTAGATCTGTCAAGAACATGAAAAATGACGAACAAGGTTCAATGAGACTGATAAGACCCAGCTCTCCTTCACGTCCCAGATCAAGGAAAGAAGAAGTCGCAAAGAAAAGAAAGGAAGGGATCTTTATTTTAATAGGCTTCGAAAGGTAAGAAAGCGAGGTACAAGCTCTACTTTTCTGGGTGAGAGCAACCCGATGCATGCAAATATAAAACACTCTACTTCGGGCGAGAGTAACCCCCAATGCAAACTAAGAGACAAGAGATAATACCACACCCCCTCCAGCTACCCTCTCACCCCCTCATTTATTTCCCATGGGTGACCTCTTGATAACTGACGTGCGGAAAAGCCGGATGTCATTTCGGAGGTCTGTTTCTCACTTCCGACGTTGTAGCCTCGTGCATGGCGTTCGTTCCCTCCTCCTTCGCACCCGAACTGCAAGTGGCTGACCTCTTCTTTTCCTTTACCAGACTCCCTGCGACTCCGGCGTCTTCGTGGGGAACGTGATCGATGGTCGCGAGATAACGTGGGTTCGGCCTCCGAACTCGTCGAGGTCTGTCGATCCCATCATCCCTCCCCCCTTCAGCCAAAGCCTTGTCCTCAAGGTTGGTTCTTGGGTACTGTTGCTTCAATTGTTTATATTCTTCCCGGGTAGCGTCTTCCCTCGGCAATGATTGCCATTGAACGAGAACTTCTTCGATGATCTTCCCTCCCTTTTTTACCCATCGATAGTCCTTGATGGTGGCTGGTTCCAGTGCGAATTGTCCGTCCTCTTGGATGAGTGGAGACCCTGAACAAGGAACTTGTCCCGTTCTGTTTGAGAAGCGATACGTGAAATACCGGGTGAACTCTTGCATCCTCTGGTAATGCTAGCCTATAAGCGACTGGCCCGATGCGCTGAATAATGCGATAGGGTCCGAACTCCGAAATATTTCTGAGCAAGCTTCTGGTGCACTCGTCGGAAGATCGTCTGTTGCCGATATGGTGGAAGCTTTAAAAACACCAATTCCCCTACTACAAAAGTAACTTCCCTTCTGTTCTTGTCTGCCTGTTGCTTCATTCGTCCTTGAGCCTTCTCCAAGTTGCCTTTTAACTCCTTCATCAGTTGGTCCCGGTTAGCCAAAGTTCTATCGACTTCATCCACCGCTGTGAGCCCTTCCATGTACCGAACGATTGTTGGTGGGGCTCGTCCATACAGTGCCTGAAAAGGTGTCATTCCGGCAGTGGAATGGAACGTAGTGTTATACCAGTACTCTGCCCAAGCCAAATTTTGCTCCCACGTCTTCGGAAACTGATTGCACAAACACCTAAGGTATTGTTCGACACATCTGTTAACCACCTCGGTTTGGCCGTCGGATTGAGGGTGGTACGCAGAGCTCATGCGAAGAGTGGTGCCTTGAAGCTTGAAGAATTCGTGCCAAAAATGACTTACGAATATCGGGTCTCGGTCGCTGACAATCGACCTTGGCATCCCATGCAGTCGGGCCACTTGGTTGACGAAGAGTGCTGCCACTTCTCCTGCAGTGTATGGATGGGATATGGCCAAGAAATGGGCATATTTGGTGAGCCGGTCGACGATGACCAGGATGACGTTCTTCCCTTTAGACCATGGTAATCCTTCAATGAAATCCATGGAAATGTCCTCCCACACCTGGGTCGGCACCGGCAATGGTTGGAGTAGCCCGGCCGGGACTTGAGTCTCATATTTATGCTGTTGGCAGACCACGCACTCGGCTACAAATTTTTGGATATCTTTCTTCATCGACTCCCAGTAAAAAGCCTGAGAAATCCGTTTGTAGGTCCTTAGCGTTCCTGAGTGTCCTCCAATTTTTGTATTATGGAATTCCTCCATTAACCTCACTCCCAACGGCGAACTGGGAGGGATCAAGACCCGATCTTTATAATATAGAATTCCCCCTCTGAACTGATAGTTCTTCATGCGGTCGGGTGTAGCTTCGAGTTGTTGAATTTTTTGCTGCAAATAGTGATCTTCCTGATTAGCAGTCCTTATCTCCTCCCAGATGTCGAATACGGGGCGACTGAGAGCATGAAGTGCAATCTCTTCGGGTAGTCGGGATAAAGCATCGGCAGCTGAATTATCCTTCTCCGGTTTGTACACTATTTCGTACTCGTATCCCAGCAGTTTGGTGACCCATTTCTGTTGCTCCGGTGTGCTCACTCGCTGCTCTAGGAAATGCCGTAGACTCTTCTGGTCGGTTCTTATCTGAAACTTCCTTCCCAGCAAGTAGGGCCGCCACATCCGCACCGCTTCCATTATGGCCAACATCTCTTTAGCATAAGTCGACCATCCTTTCTTTGTTACACCCAATGCCTTACTCATATAAGCAACTGGTTTTCCTCCTTGTGTTAGCACAGCGCCAATGCCTTTGTCTGAAGCATCTGTTTCAACCACGAAGGTCTCTGAGAAGTTAGGAATGTCAAGCACAGGGGTGGTCATCATTGCTTGCTTAAGAAGATGGAATGCTTGCTCAGCCTGAAGATTCCATTGAAACTGCCCTTTTCTTAGCAATGTCGTCAAGGGTGCCGCGATGACTCCATAGCTCTTAACGAATTTTCGGTAGTATCCAGTTAACCCCAGAAATCCCCTTAGTTCTGTCACGGTAGTGGGTCGCGGCCATTCCTTCATGGCTTGTATCTTGGTGGTATCAACCTGTACCCCAGCAGCGGATATAATATAACCAAGATACTCCACTTGTTGTTGTCCAAAGAGACATTTTGAGGGTTGTAAATAGAAGCAATGGTCAGCCAAAATCCTTAGTGTGGTGCGGAGATGGGATATGTGAAGCTCCCAAGTAGCGTTGTATACCAGAATGTCATCAAAGAAGACCAAGATGAACTTACGCAGGTAACTCCTGAAGATGGAATTCATGGCTGCCTGAAATGTTGATGGGGCGTTACATAGTCCAAAGGGCATAACCAAATACTCAAAATGTCCGTGGTGTGTACGGAAAGCCGTTTTATGAACATCATCTGGATGAACTCTGAGTTGGTGGTATCCGGCCTTAAGATCCAGCTTAGAGAAATAGCAAGCTCCGTGCAATTCATCCAACATATCATCGACAGTGGGGATCGGAAACCTGTCTTTAATGGTGACCGCATTGAGAGCTCTATAATCTGTGCAAAATCTCCATGTGCCGTCTTTTTTCTTTACCAACAAGATAGGAGAGGAGAAAGGACTCTGACTCTCCTTGATAATCCCGGCCTCTAGCATCTCAGTTACTTGGCGCTCGATTTCATTCTTCTGGTAATATGCATATCTATAGGGCCGAACGTTGATTGCCAAGGTTCCCTCTTGCAGAGGAATCCGATGGACATAAGGTCGCTCTGGAGGTAATCCTCTGGGTGCCTCAAAAAGTGGAGAGTACCCCTTTATCAACTGCTGGAGGTCGGTGGGCCATTCCTTTTGCACTGTCGTTGGTTGATGCTCTTCGGCGCCTCGGACCATGATCGCAAAGAGTTGGCTACTCCCCTTGATCTCCTTCTGTATTTCTCGGAAGTCTACATCTCGGGTAGGTCTCGCCGGTTGCCCGGAGAGCCCACACGCTTGGCCGTTCCACCAGAATTTCATGGTCATGTGCTTCCAGTCGCAGATCACAGGTCCAAGTTTCTCCAGCCACTGTATGCCTAGAACGGCATCCAACCCCACCAGCGGCAGTGTATAGAAGTCTACCAGGAATCGCTTCCCTTGCAGCTCCAGCTCCACCGACCGGAATATCTCCTGGCATTGTAGGACCTCTCCGTTAGCTACTCGGACTCCAAACTTGACGGTGGCGTCTATGGGCAGCTGAAGTAATTTGGCAACACGGCCACTCACGAAGTTGTGGGTGGATCTGCTGTCAATCAAGACTGTCAAAGGATGCCCTTGGATGCATGCCACCACCCGCATCGTCCGCGGCCCATTCCATCCCGAGAGAGCATGGAGAGAAATCACCGGTTGCGCCTCTTCTCCGGTCGTATTTTCGTCGTAGTGCTCGATGTCGCCGTCCTTAGATCCTTCTGCATCTTCCAAGCGATCGGCTTCGATTAAATAAGCCTGAGGGGTCTTGCACCGGTGTCCTGGGGAGAACTTCTCATTGCATTTAAAACAAAGCCCACGTTCCCGGCGCTGTTGCATCTCCTCGCAGGTGATGCGTCGGATCGGTGTCGGAGCCTGCAGCCGCGGTGCAGTTGTGGATGGGCCCTGGGTTCTCGGAACACTGGTTACTCGGGATGCCACGCCACGGAATGCCTTCCGCTTCTGCTCCAGCCTCTCCTCCCGCATCCGGGCTATCGTGACTGCTTCGCGCAAGGAGTGAGGTCTCCGCATTCGCACCTCCTTTGCGATCTCCTCCTTGAGTCCTCCGACGAACGTGCCAATGAGTGCGTCTGGCGGCCATCCTCGGACTCGGTTAGCTAGTTTTTCGAACTCCTGTTGATACTCCCGCACAGTTCCATGTTGCTGAATTCGGGATAGCTTCTCATTGAAGTTAATATACTCGTTGGGTCCGAAACGGGCCAAAAGTTCCCGTTCGAACACCCTCCAGGTGATTACAACTCCCTCATCCTGGGACATTCGCCGTAACCACTGCCACCAGTGGTTGGCTTCCTCGTCCAAGTAGAATGAAGCGGTGATTACCCGCCGGTTAGCGGGTACTCCTTGGCCATCGAAGAACTGCTCAGCTCGATCGAGCCAAACAATCGGGTCATTACCAGTAAACCGTGGAAAGTCCATTCTGGGATGGCGTTGGACCCCCACGATGTCCTCCGTTCGCCTAAGGGCTCCTTCTCGTGGTGATGGTGGTAGTGATGCCGTTGGTTCAAACGGCGGAGGGGACTGCACTGTAATTTGGAGGTGTCGGATAGCCTCCAGGACCTCAGTGAGACGCACCTCCATCCGTGCTTCTAAGCCGTGCAGCTCTTCTTGCATGGTGTTCACGTCGACTTCCAGACGCTCGATCCTTTCTTTATTTGACATAACCGGCTCTGATACCAGTTGATAAGACCCAGCTCTCCTTCACGTCCCAGATCAAGGAAAGAAGAAGTCGCAAAGAAAAGAAAGGAAGGGATCTTTATTTTAATAGGCTTCGAAAGGTAAGAAAGCGAGGTACAAGCTCTACTTTTTTGGGTGAGAGCAACCCGATGCATGCAAATATAAAACACTCTACTTCGGGCGAGAGTAACCCCCAATGCAAACTAAGAGACAAGAGATAATACCACACCCCCTCCAGCTACCCTCTCACCCCCTCATTTATTTCCTATGGGTGACCTCTTGATAACTGACGTGCGGAAAAGCCGGATGTCATTTCGGAGGTCTGTTTCTCACTTCCAATGTTGTAGCTTCGTGCATGGCGTTCGTTCCCTCCTTCTCCTTCGCACCCGAACTGCAAGTGGCTGACCTCTTCTTTTCCTTTACCAGACTCCCTGCGACTCCGGTGTCTTCGTGGGGAACGTGATCGATGGTCGCGAGATAACGTAGGTTCGGCCTCCGAACTCGTCGAGGTCTGTCGATCCCATCAGAGACCTATACTTAAATGATGGAATTAGGCTTGTTTATTATGATATCAGTACAACAACATTCGTCAAAATCAATCCTTCTCACGATCAAGAAGCAATTTCCTACTTGGATACAAAAGTCGAGCCATAAACTTTTATTGATTTGATTGTCCACGCAGTAACAACAGCCAAAAAGAATCATCAACACACGAAGAAGTTAAATCGTCATAGTAGTCTACTGTTACCAGAATCCCAACAATGAACCCAGCCCATCGCAAAACTAATTTCCAATCATCTTTTTCTTCAGCAATTAAATAATTCGACTTCATAAATGAGAAGAAAACAGCAAAAATTTATATCAAGAAACAAGCAATTAACGATCATTGCAATGATCCAAGAAGTAATCCCACTCTACAAAAAGAAAGCAACAAAATCTACGGGATCAAATATGAGCATCATCTAACCCTAAAAACCCAAACTTTATTGACGGAATATGTTTTGCCTCGCAAAAACCGATCAAGATCGAATCTTTTTCTTCCAACAACAAGAGGGATTCTATTGAAAGCACAAAGAAGTAAAGACTGTGGGAAAGAGAAGCAGACCGATTCCGAGGTCGGGATGGATGATGGCGATCTTTAGCTTCGGGCTTCTCCTTTTCTCCATCCTTTCTTCCCTCCGAAGTCGAGCACGAGAGCGGTTTCCTTCTGGTTTCTACTTTCTAGTTGACGCAACCCGTTCCTATGGTAGGTTGAGTTGAACCAGGACGTGTGAACCGGACCTTACTAGCTAGTAGCTAGTTGGACCAAAACTAAACTTTGTTGATCAGACTTGCATGTAACCCGCTCTGTGCGGGTTTTAGCTGAAACGAGTGAAAAAAAATCTCAATACTTTATCAATATATATTGGATCACTCCCAAGATCTAAGGAAATGACTATTCAATTTGCTCTTCTTGCCTGGTCTCCTATAGATAGCTTCTAGTAATTTGGAGATGACTCCTAATTTTTTACTTGAATGACTTCTTAAGGCATGAGATGATTTTCTTGATAGCTTGTGATGGCTCCTAATTAATTACTCCTAGTTGAATTCATGGGGGACGACTCCTGACTTTCTGGAGATGACTCTTGGAAAACTATTGGTCGGCTCTTCAAAGCTAGAGACGACTCAAGGTATGCCAAGGTGACTCCTAGCCTATCAAGATGACTTCTGCTCCTTTCTTCTGGAAGTGATTCCTTTTGTAGCATATTCTACTCCTCTAAACTGGAGATGATTCCTGATGCACTAGGCATGACTCTTGAGTATTGCAATTCTGTTCTATTCCCTAGATGTGACTTTTGAAGTGATGGAGATGACTCCTTAATCTCCTAATACTTCAGCTTTGGGAAATGACTCCTGCCTACTTTAATGTAATCTTCGGATCTGGTAGACAGCTCCTCCCTTGTTGCAGATGACTTTTGGTCAGTGAAGCTTTTTCTCTATTTAGAGGGGTCAACTCCACTATCTTAGGAGACAACTCCTCATAGTGAATTTCTGCAACTTTTTTTTTTCTTTTTTAAGGTAAATTCAAATAATTTGTTTTTTCTCGAGTATTTGTTATCATCAAAATTAATCCTTTGAGAGCAACAAGGTTTAAACAATACCTTTCACATCTTGTTGGCCAATGATCAAGAGAATGACAGAATGTCTATCATCATTACATCAGTTGCTCGGAGTAGCATTTTCAATTTGTTGACCAATTATTATTCCCCTTTGGCTTTTCTTGAGCTCTCCCCTTGCTAGTTTGCTGAAATAGCATACCATCACAAGTCAGAGCGTCACCACAAATAGATTTTGTTGCCAAATTAGAATACCATCATCACTACTAGATTGTTGTTTTCCTGAGGGCTTTCGAATCAGCAAACCATTATCTTCCAACCAACCTCTAGTTTTTCTTGAGCCTTCACCTTTTCCAGGATAGTGGGAACAAATCGTTGCGTATCTCTATTTTGTTAATCGTATCTGCAATCTGAGCCCTAAGCCTATTGTACTTGTTCTACTTTTGCTGTAGTTGCTGAAAAATTTCGGCAGGAAAAAAAATTATCATGAAGACTTAGCGAGCCAAAGGTAGTGAAGGCTATTAGCCTTAGTCATGCAATTGTATTAGATGATATTAGAAGTAGCACGATCCTTTGGCTTTAGATTTTTTTGTGGGCCTTTCTCAATGTTAGCTTCCCATCAATGGCTTGAGCATCATTGGGCCTACCCCTTCACAAACTAGATTGATGATCTTTAATGCTGTTCAGAAGAGCTGAATCGAGTCCTCTATAGTGCAAAGTTGACCGATGTTTGTGAAAAGTATGATTTCTGGAGAAGCCTGCAAACTAATGTCCAAAGTTTTCTAAGAAGAGTGGAAAGGATTGAAAAGTTGTGAAAGTTTTGTAGAACAGAATCCATCATAGGGTAGCGTTACTATCTATATCGGTCTACTGGCTAAAATCTTTTATGGAATCCCAAACTAGATAATATAATCCTATTTATTTATTCCACTTGCAGAAAAAATTCATTATTTCTTCGACCTTCCAACGAGTTTCATAGAATTTTGAGATGTATACTATCCATAATCTGCAATAAGAATTTTTGATCACTCAAATGATCGGGTTCCATTCCTTACTAGACCTTCAAAAGAAAGTGGGGTGATAGTACCCCCCAGCATAAGACTTCAATGTGCATGATCTTCGAGTGGGGCTTGTCTTCTCTCTTTGATGTGGTTGCCCCGAAGTCTTTGTAACCATAAGATCACCATGTTTCCATTTATTCATAGGAGGATGGTTGATTTGCGTAATCGAAGCATGTACCATGGTCCAACACAACTTTTTTTGACGTGTTTGCCTCCCAACTCTTGAAACCATAAGGTCATCATTGTATCGTCTATTTCCAAGGAAACAACTGATCTTCTTGTCCGAAGTATGTTCCTCATCCACCGTGATCTCTTATGCATGATCTTTCCACCTCGGCTAAAGACTTCCAAGGGCATCATATATCTCCTGGCCATGATTCTTAGATTTGTTGAGATTAAGTTGTTAGGTGATGCAAGAGCATGAGCCCAAGCTTGGGGCATGCATGGAGATTGAGTCTCTTCCTTGGGTGAGCACTAGATCACATTAAGTCCACAAAGTTTCAACACCGAATTACAGTGGGTCTAAGATTTTCAGCACCTAGTTACATTGGGTTCAAGTGTTCCAGCGCCTAATTCAATTGTGTCCTTAGGCATTGAAGAGTCCTAGTTTATTTGGAGTCCATGAGTCCTAGTTGATTAGGAGTCTTGAATTAAAGAGTTGGGTCCAACATTGGGTGTGTCTAATGTTAGATTGAGTCTATGTCTGGCATGGGTCAAGTTACATTGGGTTTAGTTATTCCAATGCCTAATTTAATTAAGTCCAAGGCATTAAAGGATCTTGATTTGCTTTAAGAGTTGTGTGATGAGTCCATGTGTCATATGAGGAAGAGTCCTAAAAGAATTGGATTCTCTTTCCATGCGGTATGAAGAGTCCTCATTGAGTTGGACTCTTGGTCATGGGACATGAAGAGTTTAAGCCAACTTGGACTCTATCCCATGCACCAAGAGGGGATTCAATTTAAGTAGGAGTCTTAATTAGTAAGTTATTTGAATGAGTCAATTGTTTGATTTAATTTAAAAGAGTCCATATTCAGTAGGAATCCATGTTTATAAGGAGTCTTTAAATTTCTGATTGTAAGAGTCCTTATTTTTTCAATTTTCTTCTCTATATAAAGAAGAGGTTGAAGAATAAAATTTAGAATTAATTTGAGTAAATTTTTTTTGAGTTTTTGAGAGCTTAGAGAGCCCTTCATATGAGAAGAGAGCCTCTTCTCCTTTCTTGGTGTGACGCCAAGAAGAGGTGAAGAAAGAAGGTGCGACTCCTTCTCTTTCGCCTAGTTTTGTGGGTATTTAAGTGGAGGTAAGACTCTTCTCTTAAATCCATACTTATCCCTCCTTGGAATCCTTCTTCTTTTATGATTTCAAGACTCCGTCCACATTCAAGCCCCCCCCCCCCTTACGATCAAACCCAAACTAATTTGGGTCCCAAGCCAACTCCATCCGCCCTAGCCCAAGCCAATACAATTTTCAAAATTCAGCCGCCAACCATTGACCCAATTGACATCAATTAGCCACCTTCCTATCTCCTTCTTCCTCCTTCCCCCATCCAAGAACCCTTGCCGCCATTGCCAAAGAAAAAGAGAGAGAGAGAGAGAGAGAGAGAGAGAGAGAGAGAGAGTTTCAGCCCTCATCCATAAATCTAGCAACACCCATCTCCGACTGCATCATCAGGGTTCTCAAAAATCTGTTTCCAAAGATAGATAGGTCGGTTTACCATCTTCGGTCCCTTGATTGGCTAGATTTATCATAGTCTGCATCATAGCCTGTTGTGGCTAGGGACTCTGATCTTCAACAACAAAATTATGTTTCTTTACTTGCTTTGTTATGAACTCTAAAGTTTTCCTATTTTGTTCCTCAAATGGCTTTAATATGGTAGCCGCTTGAATTGAGAGCATCTCCAGCAAACTACATTTGCGCACCTCCAGATAAGTCCAAAGTTGTAGGACCACTTTTGAAGAAGATCCTCTGGTAGAGAAATCATCATCTAACAAGCTTGCATCATTCCTCTAATGATATGATAATAGCTATGCAGTTATCCACTAAAATAGCATGACAATGACATGCAATGCCCCACTAATATAGAAAATGTATTGATGACCATATAGTGTCCTATTGGTTGTGATAGAAAGCTTGTTGCCTCTCTTTTCAACTCATTTGGGGTGAGCTAGGGAACTCAAGATTCTTGGAAAGCTTAGTTGGTCGAGGTAGAGGTGGGCCTACCAAGCTTAACTGGGCGAGATCTAGATGCATGCATAGGCGTGCCACCATCGTTGGGCCTAGGTGTAGGTCGAATGGATGATAGAAAGTAGCATGGGCTTATCATGGACCTTTATGGGATTGTCTATCTAATAATCATTGGAGAATTAGATGCAGGATAGGGTTGCAAGGCCAATAAATCTTGTCACATACTCCATTTATAGCAGTGTTTTATAACTAAAACGAATCAAGTAGTGGTATATCTATTTTGGAGGAATCTCTCTAGGTTGTGCTCCATTTATAAAATATGAGCATATGCTATAACTATTGGAAGTTGCATTGCTTTACCAACTACAAACTTATCACGGACATTGGATAGCATTACTACCAAGAAAGAAAACGTCGAATAGCATGAAAGCATGGATGTTAGCTAATAAAGAATTATTCTTTACATGAGTTGCACCCGGACAGTATTTACACAAAATTTTCTTCATCTTTGGAGATATTTGGACTTTCGTGTCAATCATTTGACCTTTTTAATTTATCAAGTAATATAAAGCATGGTGGTCCAAGATCGTGGAACTTGATATGACAGATCAAGGTCAAGTTGCTAGAGATCAAGTGGTATTTGACCTACATCGCATAGTTTGATTTCTTGGTTCATTAGGATTTTGGATCATTTCAAATGTATAGAAGAAAAATGATGTATGTGAAAATCAATTGAAACCAACTTGCTTTCATCAAAATCGATTTTACTTGGATCCAAGATTTTGTATCTAACCATGTCTCTGTCCTGGCATGGATAAATAACTATAAGTGAATTCCATATTGGACAATCCTAATGACCGTTGATGACCAAGGCAATAAACTAATCAACTCTCTAATCAAGCATAAAGTAGGGTACCATGAATGATTCAGGTTTTGCCCTAAATTATTGTATCTAGATCACAAAGGGCAATCGTACCCTTCACATCAAGGCACCCCCACATATATGAATACCGCATCTCAAATTCCAATGGAGGTTTGTTGGTGATAAATTGGTAAATCCTTAATCCAATCAGTCCCATGGAAAATAGAACCTTGCAATTGGTCCTTCCGATTCTGGAAGAGAATTGTGATCTCTTTTTCTATCTCAAAGCCCAATATGTGGGACATACCCAATCATCTCTATATGTATGTGTATAATAGAAACACCCATGAAATATCTTTAGTAGCTAGTTCATAATGTCAAATGGCTTTTAAAGCATTCTTCACTTCTAATATATTGTCTCACATTAGGTCCTTCCAAAATATAGCTGGTCACCGTACAACATAGGAGAGCGGGCTATATGATGAAAGTTTGGAGTAGATTTTTGGTTAAATAGAAGATTTTTTACTTTAAATGAGAGGAGTTATCTGGAAAGAGGTTAATTTATTGAACTTAGCATGATACCAAGATTAACTATATATTAGATGATAAAAAGGTACGATTAGTTGTGTAGTTTCCACGTAACCCTCATGTAATTAAAAAAAAAGCTTTGCCTCAACGGGATGTATATACAATGTAATATAGACCGTACAAAAACCAAACCGGCATAAAAAAATTTAAAATAGTATATTGCTAATAAATTTCATGGAAGGAAACTGAAACTTTGGAACACAACTATGTAATTAGAACATCATAATTATCGTCATTGTAATCACCATTGTAGTTGAGTTCCAAACCGATGCGGCGGAAAATGAGCCTGATGACATGGCATGAGCAGATTTGCCCAACTCAAAGCTGACATGGCACTCGGCATAGCCAAATTAGATCCATCTCGATTAATCAAAGAGCCAAAATGAGCAAACCAGAAGCAACTAGCCTCTAAAGTCGCATGTCGCCCAATGCAAAGTCCAGCTGCTCGAATAGGTAGCCATTCGGCTCGACATCCATCTCGAATTAACCTAAGCCCTCTCACTTCACGCAAGGACTCCCCACTCTATATGGAAATTCACTCCAATCATCATGCCAATAATTTATTATTACCATAATGGTCCTAAGTTGTTACGTTGTATCTTAAGACAGCTACGATGCAACACATTTGTCGGCAATTATCGACAACTCTAATCCATTACAGCACGCCCACCGGGAGATTCGAAATCCTGTGGCTATAAATGGATCTGGAATCCCTCAATGAAAGGTAGGCCGACTACTACACTAAGACCCTCCTATTTGTCTCCTCTCCTACACTATTACAAAAAACCTCTTCGTAACTTAAGTATTGGAGGGACTGACCAGTGGCAACTTCGGAGAGCTCTCTGACCTTTTGTTGTCTTGCAAATCAACAAAGGAGATCCACATCGACAGTCTGAAGATCAATAGTAATAGATTGGGACCATTTATAAGAACAAGGTGAAAGAATCCATGAAATCTCAAGGGAATATCCACCAAGAAACCACCAACCAGGCTCATTGGGAGGCCCAACCAAAATCCAATAGCTCCCAACATGGCCCTTAGTGATCTTAGCCCTCTAGTCAATCCTAGAAGATGTCAATGTTGAGCAATTCAATCTGCTTGTCCAATAGGTACAAGTCCTTAATAATAGTGTAGAACTTGTAGTAGTAGAACATCAGTCAACTAGCCGATCAAGCAACCACTAGGATGGTCTAGCACAGAGCAGCAACCATCCTTGCTCTGAGAACCCTAGGCAAGGTCGAAAATGCAATCGTTCCACCTCTTACTCTAAGACTTTCAAGGAGGGAGGTTGACCTCAATCATAAGATCGAGGATATGAACAACAAAATCGAAGCATTGAAAGAAAGGAGTGCCAAAGTGAGCGACGATTTGGAGGTGACAAATCAAGAAGGAGCCCTAGTTGAAGAGATTCAAAATGCCTCAATTCGACCTCCACGATGGCACCTCAAACTACAAGACTATTTGTAGATCTTTAAGACTTTTGTTGCCCAGTAAGCAGCCCAAGAGAGGGGGGGGGGGTGAATTGGGTTGTAATTAAAAATGTGAAATATTAAATCGTGATTGAACTAAAATATCAATCTTAAATGCTAAAGGGAAGGGAAGAGTGAGACAATGAAAAGCATGACATAAAAACACAAAATTTATAGTGGTTCGGAGCTACCCTTGCTTCTACGTCCACTCCCCAAGCTTCACTTGAGACTTTTACTATAATTCCAGAATTACAACATGGTTGTTTTACAAGCTCACAACCAAACTTGTTGTTTTACCGGCTCATAACGAACCACTCCGTTTGTTTTACTCGGGCTCACAAACAAACCCGGTTGGTTTTCACAAAGGATCACCAACTAACCTTATACCTCCTGATTCAATCCCTTGATTGAATCAAGCACCCAAATATAAAAATAAATGTGTGAATACAAGCTTCTAAAAAAGTAGTTAAAGCAATCTTAATGAGAACAGGGAAAAGAAGCTTCTCAGATAATATTTGCCGATTGAGATGCTGCTTCTTTTCTTCTGGATCCTCTCATGAGTAAGTCAGCGAAGGAGAATCTTTCTATTTCAGCTTTGATGTGGAGAAAGGATGGATTCTTCGATGAAGAGTTGCTTTCTTCCGATTTTCCTTTGTGTAAGATAAACACATTAACATAAATAAGGATTTCGGATCACTTACAGATTTTTCTCTTAGATTCGATTCACTGATCAATGAGTGGATTTTACCAATGAAAATCTACTGTTTTCCACAACCTAAATGCCCAAGTCACTTACAGAGAATCTCATAACCACCCTCTTTTTAAATGAAGCCTTATGCATAACTGTCAATAGACAGTTTCAGGGTTGGAGAGATGTCTTTGGAAAGACATCTCTTTTGGACATGAGATCATGTCTTTTGGTTACCGGTTTGGTTGAACTATCATGGGTGGACCAAACCCGTTTTTCCAACATCTCCCACTCACACATGATGGGTTCAACAGTGTGAGTTTTAACCATTACGAACAAGTCTTTTCTCTGCGATTTTCATACAGGCAAATAGATCGTGCGACCAGCATACCAATATAAGAAAATGATAACGAGCTCACACTACCATACATCTGTTAGGAATATATAGTAGTTCAGTAGAGTAAGTATGCAGTACCCCAGAACATTTAAGTCATATTTCAAGTACCTCATGATCTCACTTTAACTTATCACATTATTTGTTTTCTGTTTTATATTCACAATCATGCTTTAACACGTAGTCAAGATGATTGGTCGACCAGTGAATACAACAAAGAAATGAGACACAAAATGATCTTCCTTTCTATCTCGAATCTCTTAATTGTAGTTTAGTTGCTTTTCCAGATATGTCCCAATAAATCGAATCAAGCATGATTGCAGGTAACATTCCAAGATAGCATACACTGAACTAAATCTCAAGAAACAGTAAAAGTAATAAGGGTACTAACAGAGGTAATTATAGCCTCAGGGCTCACACAACGAGAGAGAAGAGATCAATTCTCTCGTTACCCTTATTGGTCGAATTATGCACATGTGGTATGAAGCGCATGTTATGGTATTTTTCTCCTTTTCCATGGAGCGTATGTTGATTCTCATTATATGAAATACCATACAAATGATAGTTCAGACACACTTAGTGTCCAACTTGAGTTCACCACTCTACTTTCTTTCTCATCATTACTACAGAACTCACATTTGGCATTTAAAACAGACAAGGTGATTTGTGGGTTTACTCACCTTCGGTCACAAAATATTACATAGTGACCTCATCTTGATTTACTATCAAGGCGACATTAATTTTAAGCTTGAGCTCATAAATACGTTATGCTTAAAATTGTCTCATCTCTATCAACCACAAGTTATAGAGGCGATTGCCCGTGTGAGAAGGCCAATCTAATTTCTGTCCAACATACATTTCTTTAAATGAACTAATCATATGCACTAAGCATTAACGCATATATATATGCATATGTGTGTGCTTAAAAAAAATAAGAACTTAGCATTAATATAAATACATACATGTGAATCCCAAATAAGAAATTAAAATATCTCATTATTCAAACCATTATGTACATCAAAGTCTACGAAGACCTAAAGATTTCACATGTCTCATAAATACATCTCTAGGAATAGATTTAGTAAACGGATCTGCGATCATTTGATTCGTAGATATGTATTGTATGTTCACTTTCTTTTGTGCAACCATGTCTCTCACAAAGTTATACTTTGTATCAATATGCTTAGTCTTTGAGTGATATTTGGGATCTTTTGTATAAGCTATCGATGCTTGGCTATCACAATGTACTAGTACTGGATATGAAGCATTTTTCATAACCCCCAAATGATTAAGAAATCTCTTTAACCAAACTGCTTCTTGTACTGCCGCTGAAGAAGCTACAAATTCAGCTTCCATCGTGGACAAAACTATACAAGTTTGTTTCTTACTACTCCATGAAATTGCCCCATTACTTAGTAAGAAAACATAACCAGAGGTTGATTTTCTTTCATCCAAATCACCTTCCCAATCAGCATCTGTATAGCCTTCAAGACGCAAATCATTTCCTTGATAACATAATGAATAATCCGCAGTACCTTTTAGATATCTCAATATCCTTTTGACCGCTTTCCAATGGTCATGGCCAGGGTGTGATTGATATCTACTTACTATACCAACTGCAAAGCAGATATCTGGCCTTGTACACATCATTGCATACATAAGACTTCCAACTGCACTGGAATAAGGAACTCTTTTCATTTGCTCTTCTTCTTGTGGAGTCTTCGGGCACATTCTTTGGCTTAACGCTTCAGCTTTTGCAATGGGAGTATCAATGGGTTTACAATCTTGCATATGAAACTGTTCAAGAATTTTCTTTATATAATGCTCCTGTGAAAGAGATAATAACCTTTTTGAACGATCTCTTTCAATTTTAACCCCAAGAATATAGTTAGCCTCTCCCATGTCCTTTATTTCAAAATTCGTGAACAACCAATTCTTAACTGATGCTAAGAATTCTTTATCATTAGCAGCCATTAGTATATCATCCACATAAAGTGATAAAATCACAAATTTGTCTTTGGATCTTTTAATATAGACACAGTGGTCTTCATCAATCATGGCAAAATCATATGATATGACAGCCTGATGAAATTTTATATTCCACTGTCTAGAAGATTGTTTAAGGCCATAAATCGACTTCAAAAGTCTACACACTTTGTGCTCTTGGCCTTCTTTAATAAAACCGATAGGTTGTTCCATATAAATTTCTTCTTCCAATTCTCCATTGAGAAAAGCTGTTTTTATATCCATTTGATGTAATTCAAGATCCAAACTAGCTACTATGGCTAAAATTATGCGAATTGAGGTGAATCTCACAACAGGAGAAAATGTCTCTTCATAGTCAATCCCCTCTTGTTGTGTATAGCCTTTTGCTGCAAGGCGTGCCTTATATCTTTCTATTGTGCCATCTGCCTTGCGCTTTATTTTGAGAACCCATTTGTTCCCAATTGCTTTCCGACCTTTCGGAAGATCAACCAATTTCCAAATTTGGTTTGATCTCATTGACTCCATTTCTTCTTCCATTGCTTTCATCCATTGCTCTTTTGCAGGACATTTAAGAGCTTCATCAATATTTCTCGGTTCACCTTCCTCTTGAGGTGTAACAAGAAATGCTTCTCCTTCAATCTCAAATCGTCGACGGGGAACTAATCCACGGTTACTTTTTCGTAATTGAGATTGTTGTGAAATAAATTCATCATTTCTTGAATTTCTCCCACTTGAACCAGATGTTGTTGATGGATTTTCAAGATTTTTTACCAATTGAGTTTGATTAAACAAATTATCATGGTCCTCTATCTCAAATAAAGATAAACCTTTATTTATTTCACCCTGATTTGGAAAATCATTTTCCAAAAATGTGGCATTATGAGATTCAAACTCAGTAATACTTCCATTGTCAGTGTTACCAACGAACACATATCCTTTGGAGGTTTCAGAATATCGAATAAAAATACTCTTTTTGCCCCTTGGACCCAATTTCCCATATTTATGAGAAGAATCATGAATATATGCAGCACATCCCCAAGGTCTTAAATTACTTAGGTCAGGTTTGCGACCGGTCCATAATTCATAAGGGGTGGAAGTTACTGATTTTGAGGGTACTAGATTAAGTACATATGCAGCTGTTAATAATGCATCACCCCAATAGGTGATCGGCAAATTAGCTTGTGCCATCATAGACCTAACCATTTCCAATAGGGTTCTATTTCTTCTTTCCGCAACACCATTTTGTTGTGGAGTACTAGGAATAGTTAACTGTCTACCTATTCCCTTTTCATCACAAATTTGTTTGAACTGATCAGACAAATACTCACGTCCACGGTCAGTTCTTAATACTTTGATTTTCCGGTCTAATTGATTTTCAACAAAGTTTAAATATCTTATAGAGCAATCTAATGCATCAGATTTGTGAGATATCAAATAGACATAACTGAAACGTGTATAATCGTCAATAAATGTGATGAAATAAGAAGCCCCATGTCTTGCCCTTACATTCATCGGCCCACAAATGTCAGAATGAATTAATTGCAATGGAAAATCGGCTCTAGTTCCTTTACCAAATGGTTTTCTTGCTGTTTTTCCTGCTAAGCAATATTCACATATAGCTAGATTAACCTTTTCAATAGGGCCTAATAATCCCTCTTTGGCTAATCTATTCATTCGTTGTTGCCCAATGTGACCTAACCTAGCATGCCAAATATTTTCATCCATGTTTGGATTACTAGTAGATGTAATAAAGGAAAAAACAGTACTTATTACATTACACATACTATAATCAGTATCAAGTACAATAAAACCATTTAGTACATAACCAGATCCATAATAAGTTGTCCCTAGCAATATGTCTACACCATTACCATGAAAATTTAAGATATAGCCAAACTTAAGTAACATAACAACAGAAATTAAGTTTCGCCGAATATCTGGAGCATATAATACATCATGTAGAATTAAGGGTTGACCACCTCGCATATTCAATTTGCAGGTGCCAATCCCTTTTACTTCAACTCTTGAATTATTTCCCACATATATCCATCTTGCTCCTTGTGGAATTCGACGATATTCCACGAAAGCGTCTCGATCTCTTGCTACATGGTCTGTGGTCCCTGAGTCTACAGTCCACAAAAGATGAGATTCAGCTAAGAACACAGAACTTGAAACATAAGACATACTTATATTTGTGCTAAGGGTTTTTACCTTCTTTGCCTCGGAGCATTCACGAGCAAAGTGACCCTTCTTGCCACAGTTGTAGCATCTCAATTTTGCTTTGTTCCTCTTAAAAGGACGCTTTCTTTTATCCGGCTGGCTATGCTTGAGCTTCTTAGAGGTCTTGCCATTACCATTGCCTTTCTTAAAATGACCACTAAAATGCTTTCGCTTGAAGCCCGAAGCTCCTTGCGAATTAGTGTTAGCCATATACACTTTGTCACGGGGGAACTTAGCCACCATGCCCCACGTGACCGGCACGCGTGCCCAGGAAGACTACGGCTGCCCCTTGATCCAGCAATCCGACCTCGGGTCGGATATCTTCGGCTCCGCAGCCCGACCCCGAGTCGGCCGCCCCTTGATCCAGCAATCCGACCCCGAGTCGGATTCTCTCGACAACAACAGACTGTTCCTCTGAGGCACGCCGCGGCCCCCTGCTCCACTACTCCCTGCAACGGCCGTATCCGGCGCTGCCCCACGATCCCCTGTAACAGCCGTACAAAGCGGAGCTCCACTATGCCCTGCCATGGCTGTACCCAGCGCTGCCCCACGACGCCCTGTAACAGCCATGTCAGTGGCAGCCCCATCGTGCCACACGATGACGAATCCCCGGAAAAACCCCCCAGCCTGATATATATGAGGCTGGGGGGAAGGGGGAGGGTAAGATATATCTTCCAGAGTATCATCTCACCTGCTACCTTCTCCTTCTCCTTCTCCTTCGATCTCCTCTGACTTGATCGTCGGAGGGCCCCCACTACCCCGGTGGTGGTGCGAGGCTTGCTTGCAGGTTTCACGGCGGAGGGCGGAGCGCAACCAAAGCAACTCAAAGGGAACCCCGTTCACATCGCTGCGCCAATCGTTCTCGGTTTGGACCACCAGCAACAGTTGGCGCTAGAAGGAGGGCCGGATCTCAGAGCGATCGTAATGGCACGGCGAGGTGGTTGTGGAGCTTCCAATGCTTCTGGTCGCGGGGCCTCTCGCGCCTCCGGCCGGGAGGCCGCTGCATCTCCAACACACTCTCAGCAACACTCCACCACCCCACCGCCCATTCAGACGGTCGAAGCCGCCCAGTTCGACCAGCTAGCCCAGCAGGTTCGCACCCTCGCGGAGGCGGTGCAGAATTTGCAGGGTGCGATGTCCCGGGCGCCGCAGCGGGCTCAGGAGCCACTGCTCCCTGAGCGCTCGCCTGTCCTCGTCAACCCGCGCTCCCTCCTCACCCATGGGGAGGAGCGCCGGCGCGAGGAGGATTCTCGAGCACGGTCTATTCTGCCGGGACCTTCCCATCGAAGCTGCGCGGGGTACGAGAGGCGGGCCCGGGCGCGTTCCCAGACCCCCCAGTCCTCGAGGAACCCGCGCTCCAGTCGGTCCCCCACTCGCCGCTCCTTGTCTCCCACCCACCGGTCGCGCTCCCTGGACCGGCGGGTGGACGATCTCCACCGACAACTCCAGGTCCTGAAGGGCCATTCCAAAGATCCCTTCGCCGACTTAGAGATCTCCTCCCAGCCGGCGCTTGCCTCGAGGATCCTGCGGACCCCGAATCCCCCGGGGTTCAAAATGCCGGCGATTGAGCCCTATGACGGGGCGGCAGACCCGCGGGATCACGTCGAGAGTTTCAGGACCCTTATGCTCCTCCACGGAGCATCAGATCCCCTTCTCTGCAAGGCCTTCCCGGCAACCCTCCGTGGCCCAGCGAGGGCGTGGTTCGCCGGGCTGGAGGCTGACTCAATCCGGTCTTTCGACCAGTTCACTCGCCTCTTCATCACTCATTTCGCCGTCAGTAGCCGGCGGCGACTGGTCTCCGACTCCCTCTTTGACGTCCGGCAAAACGAGGGAGAAAGCCTGCGGGATTATCTTACCCACTTCAACAGGGCTACGCTGGAGGTCCGGAACCTGAGTCAGGAGGTAGCTCTTTCAGCCCTGAAGCGTGGCTTCCGGAAGGGCAGGCTCACCTTCTCCCTAGACAAACGCCTGCCGCGGAGCTTCCCAGAGCTGTTGTCCCGGGCGAACCAGTATGCGGATGCCGAGGAGGCGGCCGCCCACCGGAGCAAGGAGGCTGCCGAGATCCCTCCAAAGCTTGGGAAGAAAAGGCGGAAAGAGGCACGCCAGAGGAGGAGCCCGACGCCCCAGCGTTGGCGCAGAAGCCCGTCGCCGGCGAAGAACCACGGCGCCCCACGCCCTCGTTCTCCGCCCCGACGTTTCAACCGGTACACCCCTCTCCTGACTCCCCGGGCCCAGATCCTTATGGAGATCAAGGGGCAGGAGGACCTCCCGGCCCCGAGACAGATACGAAGGATCCTTGGAAAGAGGCCCTCCCGGGCGTACTGTGAGTACCACCGAGACCACGGCCACGACACAGAGGACTGCTTCCAGCTTCGGGACGAGATCGAGGCTCTTATCTGTCGGGGGCGTCTCGGTCGATATGTGAGCGACCGACGTCCCCCCGCAGACCCGCGTCCGGCCGACCCGGCTCCTCCGGAGCCTCGGGAGCAGAATCGACCCGTTGCGGGCGTGATCCACACTATCACTGGGGGCTGCTCTCGGCCCGTGAGGAACGCAGGGGGCTCGACGGAAGCGTCAGGGACGGCCGTCGTAAAGAGGCAGAGGGTCGGCAATGTAATCACCTTTTCTGATGAGGATGTAAAGGGGGTTCAGACTCCCCACGATGACACCATGGTGATCTCCCTCACTATGGCAAACTATGATGTAAGGCGTGTTCTTGTGGATAGTGGAAGTTCAGCTGATATTTTGTTTTACGAGGCCTTCCAAAAGATGAGCTTGTCCAGACAGTTGTTGCACAAAATGTCCACCCCCCTCGTAGGATTCACCGGTGACGCTGTCCCGGCGGAAGGTGTCGTTGAGCTGCCTGTGA
The DNA here is from genome assembly GCF_009389715.1 of Phoenix dactylifera. Lineage (NCBI taxonomy): Eukaryota > Viridiplantae > Streptophyta > Magnoliopsida > Arecales > Arecaceae > Phoenix > Phoenix dactylifera. The sequence continues at coordinate 652,772 of NW_024067697.1, forward strand.
CTGCGGGCGTCGCACCCGCAGAAGCCACGGTGCGACTCGGGTTCTTGGTCGTCCGTGTTCCCTCGGCCTACAACGCTATCCTCGGGCGACCCGGGCTGAACGCCCTTCGCGCGGTGGTCTCCACGTACCACTTGCTCATGCGGTTCCCCACGGCGGTCGGGATCGGAGAGGTCCGAGGTGACCAACCGACCGCACGGCAATGTTTTCTAGCAACCCTCAAAGGGAAGAAGCCCGTGGAAGCCCTAAGCGTCGAGTCCCTTGATGCCAGAGACGAGGTGGCCTTGCGGCAGGGGGAGCCGGCCGAGGGTGTGGTCGAAGTCCCCCTCGAGGAAGGCCGCCCCGACCGGGCGGTCCGGGTCGGCGCCAATCTCGATCCGGGAGCACGGGCCCGGTTGGTGGAATTTCTCCGAGCCAATACCGATGTATTTGCCTGGTCGGCGGCCGATGTACCTGGGATCGACCCGGAGGTCATTTCTCACGCCCTCAACGTCGACCCGACCCACCGACCAATAAAGCAGAAGAAGAGACACTGTGCCCCGGATCGGATCCGGGTGGTCGACCAGGAGGTAGACAAGCTCTTGGAGGCAGGATTCATAAGGGAGGTAAGCTACCCCGAGTGGCTGGCAAATGTTGTACTTGTCCGGAAGGCGAGCGGGAAGTGGAGGATGTGCGTCGACTATACCGACCTGAACAAGGCGTGCCCTAAGGATAGCTTTCCGCTTCCGCGAATAGACCAACTGGTCGACGCGACTTCCGGATATCAACTGCTGTCTTTCATGGACGCCTTCTCCGGTTACAACCAGATAATGATGGCCCCACAGGACGAGGAGAAAACTGCCTTTATAACAGACCGGGGGCTGTACTGCTACAAGGTAATGCCCTTCGGTCTGAAGAATGCTGGCGCCACTTACCAGCGCCTCGTCAACAAAATCTTCAAAGAGCAAATCGGCCGGAACATGGAGGTGTACGTGGACGATATGCTGGTGAAGAGCCGCCATGCAGACCAGCACATCGCGGATTTGGAGGAGACTTTCACCACCTTGCGGAAGTTTCGCATGAAGCTGAATCCAGCGAAGTGCGCCTTCGGCGCTTCGGCCGGGAGGTTCCTCGGTTTCATTGTCAACCAGCGGGGTATCGAAGCCAACCCGGACAAAATCAAGGCCATCCAAGGTATGTCCCCTCCGACCAAAGTAAAGGAGGTTCAGGAGCTCGCTGGAAGGGTCGCCGCGCTTGGACGATTTGTGGCAAAATCGGCCGAACGCTGCCAACCATTCTTCAAGGTGTTAAAACGCCCGAAAGACTTCCTCTGGACGGCCGAATGTCAAGCAGCATTCGACCAGCTCAAGGAATACCTGGCGTCTCCTCCCCTACTGTCCAAGCCGCAAGAAGGGGAGATGCTCTACCTCTATCTGGCGGTCTCCCCAACCGCGGTCAGTGCGGTGCTGGTTCGGGAAGAGGCAAAGCTCCAGAAGCCCGTGTACTACATCAGCCGGGTCCTACGGGATGCCGAGACGCGGTATACGAAGGCTGAGAAGATCGCCTTCGCACTGCTGACCGCGACCAGGAGACTCCGCCCCTATTTCCAGGCCCATTCTGTCACCCTCTTAACTGATCAACCACTACGACAGATCCTCAGCAACCCCGGGAATGCGGGACGGCTGGTGAAGTGGGCAATAGAACTCGGTGAGTTCGACATCCGCTACCAGCCTCGACCCGCCATCAAGGCCCAGGTGCTCGCGGATTTCCTCGCTGAGTGCACGGGGCAGGAGGCGGAACCTAGACCGTCGGAAACGCCCAGCCTCGACCTCCCGACCTGGACGCTTCACATCGATGGGTCGTCGAACCCCGAGGGTGGAGGAGCCGGGCTGGTCTTTACCAGTCCTGATGGAGTGATAGCCGAGTATACCTTGAGATTCGGATTTCCAGTGACCAACAACGAGGCGGAGTACGAGGCCCTAGTCACGGGACTCAAACTCACCAGGGAGCTCGGCATCCGGCGTTTGAAGGTCTTCACCGACTCCCAGCTGGTGGTCGGGCAGGTCCGTGGGAAATTCGAGGCCCGGAGCCCGACCATGCAGAACTACGTCCGGAAGGTGCAAGCACTCATTCCCGATCTCGGCAGTGTCGACATCCAACAGGTCCCCAGAAGCGAAAATGCTAGGGCCGACAGGTTGTCCCGCTTGGTGAGCGCAGAGGCGCACAACTTGTCGAGGGCAATCTACCTGGAGATCCTGGAGGCCCCGAGCATCGGCGAGGCTGGAGCGGTGATGGCGATTGATCCGGAGCCGTCTTGGATGGACCCGCTCGTCGCCTACCTCGCCGAAGGGATCCTCCCTGAAGACGAAGATCAAGCTCGGCGACTTGTCAAGAAGTCCGCCCACTACGTACTCATGAAGGGAGGCTGTATCGGACCTCGTTTACCGCCCCCCTCTTAAGGTGCCTCCGCCCCTCGGAGGCGGCCTACGTCCTCGTCGAAGTCCACGAGGGCGTTTGCGGATCGCACTTGGGGGCTAGGTCCTTGGCGCACAAGATCATGAGGCAAGGCTATTATTGGCCTACCTTGTTGGAGGACTCAAAGGATCATGTACGGAAATGCGACGCCTGCCAGCGCCACGCCAACGTCCAGAGAGTCCCTTCTGTCCCCTTGGCACCAATCACCGCACCCTGGCCCTTCGCACAGTGGGGAATGGATATCCTCGGACCATTCCCCGTCGCTTCAGCCTAGCGGAAATTCTTGATTGTTGCAATCGACTACTTCACCAAGTGGGTGGAGGCAGAGCCGCTGGCCACTATCACGGAGGCGCAAGTCCGGAAGTTCGTGAAGAAAAACACCATTGTCCGATTTGGGGTACCCCGAGTCCTCATCTCGGATAATGGTCGACAGTTCGACAACAAGCATTTCCGTGATTTCTGCGAGGAGTTCGGGATCGAGCATCGGTTCACATCTGTGTCGCATCCCCAAACCAACGGTGAGGCCGAGGTCACAAATCGGACAATCCTCTAAGGAATTAAGGCGCGAATCGGTCGGACGGGGCAAGCTTGGGTCGAAGAACTCGAGAATGTCCTTTGGGCGTATAGGACCACGCATCGGACCCCTACCGGGGAGACACCTTTCAGCCTAACCTATGGCACGGAAGCGGTTGTTCCCGTGGATCTCGGACTCCCCTCGCCCCGGGTGGCCGCGCACCGACCCGAGGCCAATTCGGAGCAACTCCGAGGGAACCTGGACCTCTTGGAAGAAGCAAGAGAAATGGCGCAGGTTCGGATGGCGATGTATCAGCGGAGGGTGGCCCGATATTTTAACTCCAAGGTCCGACCGAAACTTTTCAGAATCGGAGATCTGGTGCTAAGGCGAGCCAAAGCATCTCAACCCGCGGAAGGTGGGAAGCTGGCGCCAAATTGGGAAGGCCCGTATAGGGTTCGCTGGGTAAACCGACCTGGCTCCTACCAGTTGGAGGCCCTAGATGGTCGAGAAATTCCGAGGAGCTGGAATTCCGCTAACCTGCGGGCGTATTACCAGTAGAACGACAAAGCCAGGAAGACAGTTCGAAAAATGTACAATTCTTTTCATTTCAATAATTCCTGGTTACAACGGTGTGTTCGTGTGATTACAAAGAATTCCCAGAGGGGAATTGGGGAGTAAAGAAAACAAGGAAGAGGTGGAGACTCCGTGGAGCTGAAGATCTGGGATCCCGAACCCTCCATCCGAAGCAGCTGCAATCCCACCGGGCGTGGGTGCTTCCCCCCGGAGGCGCCATCGATGCCTCACGAAAAAGATGAGGAGCCGCCGCAGAAGAAGTTCCCGCTGCCTCCACAGGAACGCCACCTCCAAGGGATATTCCGGTCCTCCCCGGGAGAAGGAGAGGGAAGGAATACAAGGGAGAAGAGCGCGAGGAGGCGCGATCCCGGATGAAGCGTCTGGCGCAGAGCTCAATCGGGAGGCGGGGCTGAAAGGAGGGGGGATGTGATCCCGGATGAAACGCCTAGAGCGGAGTTCCGCCGGGGAGAACCTCCTTGTTGATCCCAGATGAAACGGCTAGTTGGCGGAAGTCGCGAGGGGCGCGCCTCCCGTTCCTCCGGCAGGGGTTTCCCAGCCACACGCCGGAGAGGAGGTCTACGATCCATGGCAACCTGAATAGCTCCGGCTTGGGAGGCTCCACCGCACCTGCACTTATATTTATAGCCAAACTGTGGCCCCCCGGTCGTCCCGATGCGGGTGGCTCCAATAAAGGCGGGCGCACCGAATCCGGAGCCGTTCCAGCTCTCGAGGCGTATCCTCCCACGATCTCCTAAGCGTCGTTCTCCTTAATTGCATTCTTCATGCAGGACACTCCGGGCGGTGTGTATCCCACGGCCCACGTATCTCCGCTCGCGCCCAGGCCGCATCCGCCTCGAAGAGCGCGCGTATCGCGGCCGCTTAACTGACACTCCTTGCAAGCAGCAACTGGCGATCCGATTTCCCAGGTAACGCCTCAATTAGCATTTAATACCCTTCTGGTGTTCCCCAGGCGACGCTTGGAGAATAGGAGAAACACGATCGTAGCTGGCCACGGAGAGATCCCGTCGAGCGGCAAGCGACAGGCGCGTGGCCAACGAGCGGAATTTTCCGAGGCTCGGCCCTCGGATGCCAGGCTAACCCGATGATCATCCCGGGAGCAGACTAGCCTGAAGCCCCGACCGGTCGCCTCGGCTTGCGCCAGCCTTGGCCGACCAACGAGCGGAATTTCCCGAGGCTCGGCCCTCGGATGCCAGGCTAACCCGATGATCATCCCGGGAGCAGACTAGCCTGAAGCCCCGACCGGTCACCTCGGCTTGCGCCAGCCTTGGCCGACCAACGAGCGAAATTTCCCGAGGCTCGGCCCTCGGATGCCAGGCTAACCCGATGATCATCCCGGGAGCAGACTAGCCTGAAGCCCCGACCGGTCACCTCGGCTTGCGCCAGCCTTGGCCGACCAACGAGCGGAATTTCCCGAGGCTCGGCCCTCGGATGCCAGGCTAATCCGATGATCATCCCGGGAGCAGACTAGGCTGAAGCCCCGACCGGTCGCCTCGGCTTGCGCCAGCCTTGGCCGACCAATGAGCGGAATTCCCCGAGGCTCGGCCCTCGGATGCCAGCTAACCCGATGATCATCCCGGGAGCAGACTAGCCTGAAGCCCCGACCGGTCGCCTCGGCTTGCGCCAGCCTTGGCCGACCAACGAGCGGAATTTTCCGAGGCTCGGCCCTCGGATGCCAGGCTAACCCGATGATCATCCCGGGAGCAGACTAGCCTGAAGCCCCGACCGGTCACCTCGGCTTGCGCCAGCCTTGGCCGACCAACGAGCGGAATTTCCCGAGGCTCGGCCCTCGGATGCCAGGCTAACCCGATGATCATTCCGGGAGCAGACTAGCCTGAAGCCCCGACCGGTCGCCTCGGCTTGCGCCAGCCTTGGCCGACCAATGAGCGGAATTTCCCGAGGCTCGGCCCTCGGATGCCAGGCTAACCCGATGATCATCCCGGGAGCAGACTAGCCTGAAGCCCCGACCGGTCGCCTCGGCTTGCGCCAGCCTTGGCCGACCAACGAGCGGAATTGCCCGAGGCTCGGCCCTCGGATGCCAGGCTAACCCGATGATCATCCCGAGAGCAGACTAGCCTGAAGCCCCGACCGGTCGCCTCGGCTTGCGCCAGCCTTGGCCGACCAACGAGCGGAATTTCCCGAGGCTCGGCCCTCGGATGCCAGGCTAATCCGATGATCATCCCGGGAGCAGACTAGCCTGAAGCCCCGACCGGTCACCTCGGCTTGCGCCAGCCTTGGCCGACCAACGAGCGGAATTTCCCGAGGCTCGGCCCTCGGATGCCAGGCTAACCCGATGATCATCCCGGGAGCAGACTAGCCTGAAGCCCCGACCGGTCGCCTCGGCTTGCGCCAGCCTTGGCCGACCAATGAGCGGAATTTCCCGAGGCTCGGCCCTCGGATGCCAGGCCAACCCGATGATCATCCCGGGAGCAGACTAGCCTGAAGCCCCGACCGGTCACCTCGGCTTGCGCCAGCCTTGGCCGACCAACGAGCGGAATTTCCCGAGGCTCGGCCCTCGGATGCCAGGCTAACCCGATGATCATCCCAGGAGCAGACTAGCCTGAAGCCCCGACCGGTCGCCTCGGCTTGCGCCAGCCTTGGCCGACCAATGAGCGGAATTCTTCGAGGCTCGGCCCTCGGATGCCAGGCCAACCCGATGATCATCCCGGGAGCAGACTAGCCTGAAGCCCCGACCGGTCACCTCGGCTTGCGCCAGCCTTGGCCGACCAACGAGCGGAATTTCCTGAGGCCTAACCCTCGGATGCCTGGCCTAGCGCCGGAAGAATTTCCTGAGGCCTAACCCTCGGATGCCTGGCCTAGCACCGGAAGAATTTTCTGAGGCCTAGCCCTCGGATGCCTGGCCTAGCACCGGAAGAATTTCCTGAGGCCTAACCCTCGGATGCCTGGCCTAGTGCCGGAAGAATTTTCTGAGGCCTAATCCTCGGATGCCTGGCCTAGCGCCGGATGAATTTCCTGAGGCCTAACCCTCGGATGCCTGGCCTAGCGCCGGAAGAATTTTCTGAGGCCTAATCCTCGGATGCCTGGCCTAGCGCCGGATGAATTTCCTGAGGCCTAACCCTCGGATGCCTGGCCTAGCGCCGGAAGAATTTCCTGAGGCCTAACCCTCGGATGCCTGGCCTAGCGCCGGATGAATTTCCTGAGGCCTAACCCTCGGATGCCTAGCCTAGTGCCGGAAGAATTTCCTGAGGCCTAATCCTCGGATGCCTGGCCTAGCGCCGGATGAATTTCCTGAGGCCTAACCCTCGGATGCCTGGCCTAGCGCCGGAAGAATTTCCTGAGGCCTAACCCTCGGATGCCTGGCCTAGCGCCGGATGAATTTCCTGAGGCCTAACCCTCGGATGCCTGGCCTAGCGCCGGATGAATTTCCTGAGGCCTAACCCTCGGATGCCTGGCCTAGCGCCGGAAGAATTTTCTGAGGCCTAACCCTCGGATGCCTGGCCTAGCGCCGGAAGAATTTCCTGAGGCCTAACCCTCGGATGCCTGGCCTAGCGCCGGATGAATTTCCTGAGGCCTAACCCTCGGATGCCTGGCCTAGCGCCGGAGGAACTTCAAGAGTCAGGAGTCGGCGAGGCGCTACCGAGAGTTAAAAAGAGGAAGGATGTCCGCCGAAATCCGCAGACCGCCAGATCAGCGACAACTGCCATACGCCATAAAGAAGGCGGGAAGCTCGGAGCGCGCGCGCCTTTCCGAGGGATGGCGGCAATCTCGAAGCATCACTCCATTCACCCGTTCCCCTCCTGGTTCCAGGCTCGGGAGTGGGGGGCTACTGTTACGGGGGAACTTAGCCACCATGCCCCACGTGACCGGCACGCGCGCCCAGGAAGACTACGGCTGCCCCTTGATCCAGCAATCCGACCTCGGGTCGGATATCTTCAGCTCCGTAGCCCGACCCCAAGTCGGCCGCCCCTTGATCCAGCAATCCGACCCCGAGTCGGATTCTCTCGACAACAACAGACTGTTCCTCTGAGGCACGCCGCGGCCCCCTGCTCCACTACTCCCTGCAACGGCCGTATCCGGCGCTGCCCCACGATTTCCTGTAACAGCCGTACAAAGCGGAGCTCCACTATGCCCTGCCATGGCTGTACCCAGCGCTGCCCCACGACGCCCTGTAACAGCCATGTCAGTGGCAGCCCCATCGTGCCACACGATGACGAATCCCCGGAAAAACCCCCCAGCCTGATATATATGAGGCTGGGGGGGAAGGGGGAGGGTAAGATATATCTTCCAGAGTATCATCTCACCTGCTACCTTCTCCTTCTCCTTCTCCTTCGATCTTCTCTGACTTGATCGTCGGAGGGCCCCCACTACCCCGGTGGTGGTGCGAGGCTTCCTTGCAGGTTTCACGGCGGAGGGCGGAGCGCAACCAAAGCAACTCAAAGGGAACCCCGTTCACACCGCTGTGCCAATTGTTCTCGGTTTGGACCACCAGCAACACACTTCATTAGTGGTTTTATTTGCCTCAAGACGGTCTTCCTCCAATTCCAGATGACGACCAGCATCAGTGAAAGTTCTAATGCTTTCATTATGGGTTAAGTGAACTTTCATGTGCTCCCAACTGTGAGGCAAAGATCGAATTATAGCTTGAACTTGTTGTTCATCAGTTAGCACATGTCCAGCATCTCGCAGTTCACTTATCATGTTCGACATTTCCCTTAAATGCTGCTTCATATTATTATTAGTGCGTTTCTTATATGTGTCGAACTTGATGGTCAGCTGCCTAAGTTTGGTGACAGAAGTTCCACCAAACTTTTCTTTTAATGCTTCCCATATTTCCTTTGCCATCTCAAAAGGCCTGAACTCTCGCATGATATCATTTTCCATGCTACTCAGCAATGTAATCCGAGCAATTGAGTTCTTCTTTTTCCAGGCAATATAAGCCTCCTTATCCTTTATGTGTTGAACCGTTATTCCATCCTCAGGCTCATTCATGGTATGGTTTAAGGCTTCCAGCGCCTCTTGTTCCTCCAATACATATTGGATTTTCATTTGCCATATTTCATAATTTTCACCATTCAATTTCTCACCCTTATTAAGTTCAGCTACTATATTCTTAGATGCTGAAGCCATTGCAGAAAACTAAATTTCTACATAAAGACAAACATGCACACAATTAATGCCAAGCACAACACATATTTTTCTTTGCCACTAAACACAAATAAAATTAATGCTAATTCACATAATGACATGGAATTGAAAGTTCACTATAAACATTAATTTTGATTCTTAGCAGACAAAGTTCTAGTTCTTAAGACAAATTATATAGTAAGTCTTAGAACTCCCACTTAAAACATGTATACTAAAACATTAAAAATTATATAAACATGGAGACATTTATTATCATAAAAAAAATTTAAATAATTAATACACTAGTAAAGAATATAAGTCATTCTAGCTTCGACTAGTTTTCAACTAGTGATTTTGCCATCTAAGAATCCGAACCCTCCTTGGAATAGTATCCTCAATTTCTTTTTGAATCATAGTTGATACTATTTGTTCGATCCAAGGAACCATTATTCTACTAATGGTATGACCTCTTGCTACTGTTAAAATTCCACTAATCTCATGCATTAAGTACTCTTTTATAAATGCTCTCACCAATTGAGCATAATCTCTCACTGCTAAGGAATTCCAAATATCTCTTAGAACTTGTTGCCATGATCCGAATAGAGAATCATACAGCACTTGGTACCGTTGATGTTGACATAATGCATGTCTAGATGAATGATTTCTTCCATCATATAATGAATAGTTTGTACATGTAAAATCATGTCATCATTAGGATCCATCCTTATAACTCGTAATGTGTGCAACAAATCTCTAAGCCTCTCCCTTTGTTCCGGGGTCCTTGCTGCCCTCGGAACCCTCACTAAGAGTGGTACTCGTGGCATTATTTCCTACAACAAATGTGGAAAAAATGCTTAGGCATAACACTTAAATATAATAACACACAATTAAAGGATGCGGGAACATTCAATTTCAAAATTTCCAAATGTCACACATACAATCACGGTATGATTGGAAAAATTTCAAAAAAAAAATATTTTTTTTTTGTAATTTTAACTCATTTTCGAATATAAATAATAATTAAAAAAATTATTTTATATTCGAAAAAATATTTTAAAAAAAAATTACAGAAAATTAGGAAATTAATTGTTATTATTTTGAATCCAACGGTACAAACTACGTCTCAATATATTTCTCCAAACCATATTTGGAAATTTTCTCTCCAGAAAATTGGTGGCCCGCCCGTTAAACTTCCACCGTTGAGAGCGGGAAGTGTACGTTGCTCTGTTAAACCAGCCTCACGCGGTCCCCTCCGCTTCAGGGGAAGCGCGACCCAAGCTTTCGCTTAGGCCATGCATCCCACTACCCAACTTGGACTGGGCGAACCAGCCCTTGCACCAATTGCACCCAGGCTCGAGGACGAAACCCAACGTCCAAACCACCAAATGCCCCCGTTTGGGTTATAAGCTCCCACTGCCTTCTTTGTTTAAATATTATATTCTTCCCAACGTAACCCATCTCTCCTCCTTTCTCTTCTTCAGGATGTTTGGATGAAGAAAAAAAAACAGTAAGAAGAAGATGAGGAGGGGAGAAAAAAAAATGGTTTGGGGCAGTTGGGCTTCCTTTTTTTCATGAGGTGGCCGCGTGGGAGACGCCATCCGCGAGCCGTTTAGAGGCCGCGCCACTGTGCAAAGGGGAGGTCTTCTTCACATGAAAAAAAAAATTTCAGAAACAAGCCTGAAATTTTCGGGCCTTGTTTCTCCCTCCATAGTGAACGAAATTAAGTGTATTATATATGGATAGAAAGCTTGTTTCAAGGGCTTTCCATTGATATAAATTTCGTTTCCCAAAACAAACTGTGGAGAAAGTTATCAAGGTTCAAAGTTCCAGGATTTTGATCTTTATGAATTTATATCTCTCAAACCAGTGCACCAATCATCACCAAACTTTCCAGATATCATCTACATATCATATAGTATCTTCATGCAAAAAATCACGGCCTAACTCTATGTGTAAACAAAACCGCCATTAATGGCCATTCAAGGTAGTGAGTGCAAGAGCAATGGATTTAAGATATTAAAACATGTAATATCCACTCCAAAACATTTCAGAAATCGAACAAACATGCTCTGATACCAATGTAAGATAAACACATTAACATAAATAAGGATTTCGGATCACTTACAGATTTTTCTCTTAGATTCGATTCACTGATCAATGAGTGGATTTTACCAATGAAAATCTACTGTTTTCCACAACCTAAATGCCCAAGTCACTTACAGAGAATCTCATAACCACCCCCTTTTTAAATGAAGCCTTATGCATAACTGTCAATAGACAGTTTCAGGGTTGGAGAGATGTCTTTGGAAAGACATCTCTTTTGGACATGAGATCATGTCTTTTGGTTACCGGTTTGGTTGAACTATCATGGGTGGACCAAACCCGTTTTTCCAACACTTTGAGTGTTCTATTGAGCTATTGATGCAAATGATTTACTTAATCTCCTTTGTTTGGATTTTTCGTTCTTGTTACTGTTTCACTCAGACCGGCTCTTCTTATAGTTTTATTTTGAAAAACTAGCCGTTAGACACAAAAAGCTAGCCATTCTGTCGCGCCTGGCACTCCTGACAAAAAGTCCATTGAAGCTGGAGTCGTCTCGCCCGTCCAGGAGTCGGCTCGACTAAAATGGGAGACGTCTCGCATGATTCTGAAGTCGGCTCTGTCTTAGAATCCCACTGACAGGTTATCGGTCGATTTTTGTTGGAGTCGGTTCGCGCGGTTCAGGAGTCGGCTCGCAACTTGATCCGCCGAAAAAGAGTTCCCTGCCTTTGTCTGAGAGAGACGTCTCGTAGTTGTTAGGAGTCGTCTCGCGCTTCATCTGAAAAGTGGGAGTCGACTCGCACTTGATTCGAGTCGACTCGCACTTTGCGACTCGAAATACACTTTCTGTCTGCCTGAGAGAGGCGTCTCGTAGTTGTTGGGAGTCGTCTCGCGCTTCATCCGAAATGTGGAAGATGACTCGCGCTTCGCGACCGAAAATATCTGTTTCTGTCTGTCTGAGAGAGTCGACTCGCGCTTTGTGGAGACGGCTCGATGGTGTGCCAGTATGCCATGCTTGTGCCGGAGTCGATTCGTACTTTCTAGGAGTCGACTCTAGTTCTGAAAAATGCTTGAATGGTTCCAACACTTGAGTTTAAGATCCATGAACCATTTTTTAAAATTTTCTTTTGAAGTTATAGCATTGTTACCCTGAAAATCCTTGTTTAAAATTGTTAGACCAACAAGGAATACACTCAAAATATTTTGGCACATCAAAACCGAGTAGGGAATAAATCAATTACTCAGCAATCTCCCTCTTTTTGATGATGACAAAACATTGAGTGTTTTCAACCAAGTATAAACTTCATAAATAAATCCAATCAAGCATCTATGCTCATTTTTTAATTTTTCTAAGATACGAAAGGTGTGAGTAACAAACTTCAATATTATAATGCTCCCCCTTTCACTTGGAATTATATAGTTATGTAAATTTTATTGTTTAGCCATTGTGAGTCTTTATATTGATGAATTAGTGTAAACATGTGAGTCCTCAATTTGTGTAAACATCGTTTACTTAGCTCCCCCTAGATTAGTGCATTTAATTTCACTTGGCTCCCCCTAAATTTGTGCATTCTTTACCAGTTTTACTTAGTTCTTGTCTTCCTAACTCTTCTCCCCCTTTTTGTCATCAGCGAAATATAATAGAGGAGTGCAGCAATCGTAAAAGACTTAGAGGATGAAAGAAGAAATTGCGCATTTCATTTCAACAAGAAGTTGTATACATTTTTGATGTAGGAGTAGGTTCAAAAAGTACATCACTTGTGAGAAAAAAAGATCTGACATGAGTTAGTAGTTAAAGCAGCAGGCACACCAGTAATTCTATTCATCATCTGAGATAATATTTTCAGGACTACTAGCCCTAGAAGGAGGACCTCTAGGAAAATGCCTAAGACATCTAGTACGGAAGGCAATATGTGTATGCTGTGGGGGTCTAGGATGCCTGCCGGCTCTCCCTCTAGAAGCACGACCTCTGGAAGATGATGCTGCTGGCTGTCACCCTAGACCATTAGCAATCCTTTCTACTTCTGTCTCAAGGTGCTGGAGTCTGGCTTCTATGGCCTCAATCCTTTGGATACTCTGTTCTATCTTTTCGGTGAGTTTGGTACTCACTTTATCTGCAACCATTTTGGCCATTTTCTTCATTTGATCATCATCCAATCCCATAGGAAATTTTGCTGGCTGTCCAGATGATTCAGAAGATGAGCTATAGGGAGGTGCAGTCTGTACTCGTGCTCGGCTAGACTCACCTTCTTCCAAGTATCTAGAACCTCTTCGTTGCCATTTTCTCTTTATTTTACTGAAACCCATTATGTGCAAGGATTTTTCATATCGACGCGGGTAAAATCTATCTTTCAAAGACCACTGACCGATGCTGTAGGTCAGACACATCTCTCACAGACCATCGATCTTGAAGGTGGAGATATCCTAAAATTGACTAGGACCTTTATTCCATGAGCCTAGTGGCTAGGGAACAAATCAGAAGATACCAATCCTGTTCCTCCTATAGAGACACCCTAGGATTGGCTGTGACTTCCATTCAACTAGCCAAGAGCCAATGAAAATTCTTAGCACAACCTAGGCTCGAAAGGGAGGAGGCATGCATAGCTTGATACGCCAGGTGAAAGTTATACAAAAAACCAACTGATCAAAAATTTGTCGAACTAAACTTCTATAACCCAACCTCTTTAGGATGAGAATGGAGGTCCTAGTAGAAGAAGCCAACCTCGATACAAAAGGAGCATCGTCGAACCCCTAAGAGTGGAGGGAAGAGACCCAAAGTCCACCACATTGGCATTAGATAATCGCGGATATCACAAGCATCTCGAGGCCAACTCTGAAAAGACTGTAATCTACTACCACAACCTAACAACATCAAAAACAAGGCACTAGAGGCCGGAGGCCCACAAAGGACCGTAGTCCACTACTTCGGTCTCATTCAGCCGACCTCGACCTCCACTAATGTGACCTCCAATACTTCGGCTGCACTCAGCCGACCTTGATATCCACAAGATGATTTCAAACATTTGAGTGGAAAATCAAACTCTTAGATATCACAAAGAAATGAGGTACAAATGAAAAAGTTTATTTCATTAATATTTACATGTGTGATTACACAATAATTCCGCTCAGAATCTGAGCAAACCTCCTCACAAAAGAAGGTCCAAAAGCTACCATTGTTGCGTGGCTAAGCAGACCTCATTACAAAAAATTAAAATCATTTAGCAGATTTCATTACAAAAGAAGAAGGTCAAGCTCGCCGAAGAAGACCTACACCAAGCCCAAAAAGATCAATCACAAGAAGAACAAAATTAAAAAGGCTTGAATGCCTACTCTTTGTGGTTTGAGGAAAGGTGCTCCACCTTAATGTCCCATGGAGGGAGTTTGATGACGTTCCCTTCCAGCACTTGCTGCTCCTCAACAACGTCAAGGCCACCCTCCATTGAATTGGTGAGGCAGCTGAAGACAATCTTAGGGAAGAGCCTCACTATTTGGCTCTGACATACCTTGAAGCCCAACAGGAACGAGTCGATCGAGCATTCAACGAACTCCTATTAATAATCTACTGAGGACTTCTACTCCTTTACAGCTCAGAGGGCTTTCTCCTCAGCCTCGGTATCTTGTTGTTTAGCTGCCTGCAGCTCCTTCTCAATCTTGGCAACTCGAATCTTAGCCGCTTCAACTTTTCCTTCAGCCTAGCCTCCCCCTCAACCACCTTCTAATAGGCTGTGTGAAGCACCTATTAGATGTATGCCCTAGAAGCCAATCTGGCTGATACATTGTTAATTCTAGGGACATAATTTTGTACTTGACTATTTATTATTGAATAAATAAAAGGCATCTTTTTCATTCATATTGTTTATGTGTCTATGAATCGTCCAAGAATTAATGAGATGATGATGCATATTCTTAAGAGTTAAGAATTTGAGCCATGCATCATTGGTGATTAATTTCTAAATGCTCCTGATCGATGGATCATCACGAGGACGGTGATCGATCCGATAAGATCAATGCACACATCGCTTTCCTTATGGATGGACGAGACTCGAGTCCATAGTGTAAGGACACTGAAGTGATAGTGCAAGTACTTGTTAAAGAATAAGGGTATTGAGCATGACCAAGATAAGAAGTCACTTGGATGTCTATCCACTCGTCAGTGACTTGCTTGATGTTGCAGTAATGTGATTGGTCCTTTGACCTGCGGTGCTTCGGCTACTCACAGTGAGCTTATTGTAGTTTGACTGCACGTATACATGGTCTCTAGACATACGGGTCTATGCAATGTAGATTGGCTGCAATAGATTCACTGTAGGAATAGGGTATGCACCTATATGGAATCTATCGACCTTGGTAGATAAAGAGAGATCCTATATGATTTATAAGACTGAGTTCGTAAGACCTCGGCCGGGGCAGTAAAAACAGTGGAGAAAGAGTTTTTCATTCTCGAACTTAAGTCGAATAAATCTTGACATATGACAGACGATGGGATTTGACGAGTTGTCCATGACCTCCGTCCTGTAGAGATCCACGATAGTAGGACTGTATCATACGATAACTGCATCTAGAGGTTAATCATTCCATTCTGCTGGGTAGCCACTACATGCTGCTAGGTGTCACTGGTGGATGGTGAGACTCACAGAGAATATCTCGATGATCGATAAATCCTGATGAGTTGAGTTGGAACTGTTCCAACCCATTGAAAGGAGTTTTCAATGATATTGTGATAGAGATTGCAATATATCTCACTACCAGTCAGAATAGAACCTATGGAATCACACACACTAGAAGTATTGACCGATCCGATGGTTGAAATGTGATTATGAATCACGAGTGATCAATCCGATTGATAATCAGTTAAAGAAAGAATAATGGGAATTGATTAATTGGACTTAAAATACGAATCCTACTTGGAGTAGGATTTCTAGAGTCTTAATTGGATTAGGACTGAAATTCCTACTTGGACTAGGACTGGGAGTCCCACTCAGAATAGGATTCCTACAATCCTAATTAAATTAGGATTTTAAATTCAATTTGGATTCTTACTTAGAATAGGATTCCTAGAAGTCCTAATTAGATTAGGACTTCATATTCAAATACGAGTCCTAATTGGATTAGGACTAAAATTAAACAAGTCCTAATTGGATTAGGACTTCTTAAGTCCTAATTAATTATTAATCTAATGAATCAAGATGACTCCTAATTGGGTTAGGATTGAAGAGTTCAATTGAGTCATGGTTCATTCAAGTTCTAATTGGATTAGAACTTGCATAAAATCCAATTTGGCTCACCCTTAGACTAAGCCTAATTAGATTAGGACTTAGCCACTAGAAGCCCCCTAATCCTCCTTAGAGGAGGACTAGGACTAACCAAGAGGAGGGCCGTACGCACCCTCCTCCTTTTCTTCTTTGGTGCGGCAAGACAAGAGGGGTCGACGCCCCTCTTGGAATATCATCAAGGAGCTCCTAAACACTTGCTTTATAAAGGGGTATGGGAGGCACCTAGGGCATTAATTCAAGCCCTCTTCTCCCTTGTGCCATACGCCTCCCTCTCCCCTTTCCTTGGTTCAGCCGCAAGCAAGGAGAAGAAAGAAAGAAGTGTTGGCGGCATCCTCTTCCTCCCTTCCTCCTTCCAACGCATGCAAGGGAAAAGAGGCTGCAAGGCTTGGTGATCTTCTTCCTTGAGTCCACCTTCTTCATCCTCCTCCCTTAGGCAATCAAGGGTTGATTAAAAAGGAGGACATCAGCCATCAAATCAAGTCTCTGCAAGGGAGCTAGCACCCCGGGGAGATTGGAGCGTTTGGATCGGTTCTTTACTTCGTGTGGATACCTGTAGAGGCCGGACGCTTGTGCGGCTTCAAGCGAGCCTTCTTCCAAAACCACGATCATCAGTTTGCGGTGATCATCTACCCGCACAAGGTGAAGATCTAATCTTCATAATTGTTTTAAAATTTTTTAATTCTAATCTATCTACGAACAGTTTTTAAATAATGTTCATGTGATGAACGTCAATCCTGCTTATGCCTCTTCCGCTGCCATCTGAAAATTTTTAATTTTCTGCAGCATGGGCGGGTTTCCAACAGTGGTATCAGAGCCTAGGCTTCGTAGATTAAGGTTAAAATTAATTATAAACAGGCATGCTAGATCTGAAATTTAAAAAGTTATGCATGCTGAAAATTTTCTGCATGCAGATTTTTTCTGGATTGCTGATTTTTGCATGCTGATTTTTATGTGATAAATTGATGATTCTAATTGCATTGTTAATGAGATTACAAAGTTTAAAATCATGTTTAGCATGATCAGCAACCCATGTCATAAGATAATCAATTAGATTTCAAATATGAAAATTATAATTGCTGCATGTGGTGATGATCATTGGATTCAAACTCTTTTGGTATCAAATGTAATGACCTGCGATGTGATCTGTAATGTCATGTAATTTTTCAGATGCTTACATGCATCTTATTTGATGTTTTGAGAGGCCTGCGAGCCTCCTAAAAAGGGGATGTAATTTATTATTATTTATCTGGTTATATTTCTGTGATGTAATGTACGTCAACGATCAAGTCGAAGACAGTACATGAGATGAACGACGATCTGAGCGGTTGATGGCGATTGGATCAAGAGTTGATCAAGGATCGAATCAAGGAGGCTCGGGACCAATTCAAGAATTGAAGACCAACTGATCGATTGGCGTGCATGTGCTTGTAATATGACCTAATTAAAATCCATAATCATCACCTTTTTAAAATTCAGCTTTTATTTATTGCTGCAATTATAACTGCCTGTGATGTGCTATTTGCATGTGATGCGAATGTGAGCGGGGTAAATAGGTTTACATATGATGCAAACTAGTAGACCAATCCTAATGAGACCTAAACTAAAACCTCCTCAATCAAGTCGAGAGTGAACCAACATGAGCGAGTCATATTAGATTAATTGATCTAATTGGTGTCTAGAAAAGCATGATCAAAGGTGGTTACTTAATTAGGACCTTACTCTCTGAGTAAGGGAAGCCTCCCACCTGCTTACCTGACCAATTGTTCGATTACCTCTTATGAAGAGCTCAAGTTGCAAATACTAAGACATGATTAACCAATATTAAGTCCATAGGTCTTCCACCGTAGTAGAGCTGCTAAGGTCTTTCTGGTGTTGACTTGTCTCGGCTGGACACAGTGGGCAAGTTGCATCAGGGGGCTGGACCTCTCTATAGACATGAGATTTTGTAGGAGTAAAGATGGGGTTGGGGACCAATAACTGTTCGGTGAGGACCCAATGACGACTTTATTCCTACGGTTATACGGTGGGTCTGACTTAACTAAGGAATGGGACCAATAACTGTTAGGTGAGGTCTTCATGACTTAGAGACCAAGTAGCACTGCAACATGCTTGAGAAGCATTGTACAAAAGTTATACACTCATCTATTTACGTGTCACCAATAACTGTTAGGTGAGGTGGCATGTAAATCGGTAGGACCGCAGTACCCACTAGAAATCCTAGTCGTGTAGGATTTTCATTTTTTCTACCAGGGGAGTGTGAGGAATTCGAGAAAATTGTAGGAGGTACATTTGTTCTAAAAGACCCTAGAACAAATTAGGATCAAGTACAAAAATCTAACTAGAATCTTTACTCTCTGCAGATTATAATGTCAGCCTCAAACTCTTTGATCCGTATTCTTGAGACCAACCGATTGACCGGTACCAATTACAGAGACTGGCTTAGAAATTTCAAAATTCTTCTGAGTTGCGAGAAAATAGGCTATGTGCTCGACGATGATATCTCCACATTACCAGCACGTCCGACCGCTGATCAGCGTGCGACGCATGAAAAGTGGACAGACGAGCGATGACATTAGGGTCAAGTGCTATATCATGGCATCCATGTCCAATGAACTCCAATGCCAGCATGAAAATATGAAGACTGCTAGGGACATACTAGCGCACCTGCAAGAGTTGTATGGTGAGCAGAGTCGCACAGCTCATTTTGAAGTGTCTAAGAGGCTCTTCAAAGCAAAGATGCGTGAGGGGCAGTCTGTCCATGATTACGGTCTGACTATGATCAAGGACCTAGAGGAGCTTGAGAAGCTCGGTATGAACATGTACAAGGAATTGCAAGTAGATCTGATCTTTCAATCCCTTCCTGATTTATTTGGACAGTTTATAGTAAACTACCACATGAATAAGATTGAATGCACTAAGACTGAACTGTTAAACATGTTGGTAACTGCTGAGGGAGCCTTGAAAGGTTCAAGGGGCAATGTCCTTGCTGCTGAGTTGACTTCTGGTTCCAAGAGAAAGTCTACTTGGAAGAAAAAGAAGCCTGCAAAGAAGCAGAAGAAAGACAAGAAGCCAAAGAAGGAAGTTCAAAAGAAAAAGGCTAATGACAAAGGAAAATGTTTCCACTGTAATGTCGATGGCCACTGGAAGAGGAATTGTCCTTTATATCTCGAGAGCCTGAAGAACAAGAAGGCTGACACACCTTCAGAAGGTATAGACTTGCTCGTAATTGAAACTAATCTAACGGTTTCTTCTACTTCTAGTTGGGTTATAGATTCTGGTTCTAGTGCTCACTTGTGCACTTCTATGCAGGGTCTAAAGGAAAGTAGAAGGCTGGCAGAAGGTGCGGTAACCCTTCAGGTTGGCAATGGGGCAAAAGTTGCTGTTGTGGCTGTGGGCACCAACCCTCTATGACTACCGTCTGGTTTTAGTTTATTACTTAGAGACTGTTATTATGTACCTGTCGCTAGCAGAAATTTGATTTCTGTTTCATGTCTAGCATAGGAAGGTCATGTTTTTATATTTGACAAAGACTGCTGTTCTATTTATTTCAGAAATAAAATAGTCGCACGTGGTTTTATGATTGATAGTCTCTATCATTTGCATATGGATGTATCTGTAAATGTGTCTGAGCAAGAAGTGAGTGCCAAAGGATCCAAGAGATCCAGGGATGAGATAAACCAAAAATATTTGTGGCACCTCAGACTTGGTCATATTGGAGAAGACAGCATGAACAAAATAGATAAAGATGGGCTTTTCGGCTTATGGACTTCTGAGTCATATCCAGTTTGCTAGTCCTGTCTTCAAGAAAAAATGGCTAGATTGCTCTTTGTAGGACATGGGGAGAGGACCACTGAAATACTTATCCTGGTACACATAGATGTGTGTAGCCCATTTGATGTGCAAGCGAGGGGTCGTTATTCGTACTTCATTACCTTTACCGATGATTATTCACGATATGGGTATGTGTATCTTATGAGACACAAATCTGAATCTTTTGAAAAGTTCAAAGAGTTTAGAAATGAAATAGAAAAACAAACTGAAACCCCCTTAAGGCTCTTCGATCAGATCGAGGAGGAGAATACCTTAGTGAAAAACTCCGGGACTATCTCAAAGAGAATGGCATAGTCTCACAATGGACTCCTCCGGGTACACCTCAACTCAACGGGGTGTCAGAGAGGAGAAATCAGACTCTATTGGATATGGTCCGATCCATGATGAGCTTCACTGATTTACCTATATTTCTTTGGGAAGATGCCTTACTTATCGCAATTTATCTACTAAATAGAGTTTCCTCTAAATCCGTTCCTACCACACCGTATGAGATATGGCATGGTAAGAACCAAGTCTTAGTCACCTCAAGATTTGGGGATGTTCGGCCCACGTCAAGCGACTACAGGCGGACAAGCTAGAGGCTAGGACCATAAGTGCTCGTTTCATAGGATATCCTAAAGAGTCATTAGGATATAATTTTTATGTCTCAGAGGATCACAATGAATTTGTGAGCCGACATGCCATCTTCTTAGAAAAACAGTTTATCCTTGATAGAGGCAGCGGGATGAAAATTGAGCTTGAAGAGAAAGTTTCTGAAAAGCAACGAGTCATGGATCCTATAGAACCCATTCATACAAAGCCAGTACACGTTGTTTCTCCACCTCGTAGATCTAGTAGGATCTCCTATCCTCCTAATAGATACTTAGGTATGCTTGAAGAGGATACTAAGAAAATGTTCCTCATGGAAGATAGGAAACACATAGAGGATTCCAAAACCTACAACGAGGCGATATCAGATATCGATTCCGAGAAATGGTTGGAAGCTATGAAGTCAGAGTTAGACTCCATGCATTCCAACCAAGTCTGGACTTTAGTGGATCCACCAGAAGGTATTGTACCTATTGAATGCAAATGGATCTACCAAAGAAAGATAGGTTCAGATGGAAAGGTAGAGACCTATAAGGCAAGGCTAGTAGCGAAAGGGTATAGTCAACGCGAAGGCATTGACTATCAGGAGACCTTTTCACCTGTAGCCATGCTGAAATCCATTCGAACATTGCTTGCCATAGCAGCATTTCATGATTATGAAATTTGGCAGATGGACGTGAAAACTGTTTTTCTGAATGGATATCTTGATGAAGATATCTATATGGAACAACCATTAGGTTTTATCTCCAGTGATGGAGATCACAAGGTCTGCAAGCTGCAAAGGTCCATTTATGGACTAAAGCAAGCATCTCGGAGTTGGAACACCTGTTTTAATGATGCAATCAAAACGTTTGATTTCATCAAAAACGAAGAGGAACTGTGTGTTTATAAAAAGATTAGTGGGAGTGCTGTCGTATTTCTCGTATTGTACGTGGACGACATTCTCTTGATAGGAAATGATATTCCCATGCTAAACTCGGTCAAGGTCTGGTTGTCAAAAAAATTCTCCATGAATACCTTGGGGAAGCATCCTATATTTTGGGGATAAAGGACTATAGAGATAGATCTAAAAGGATACTTGGCCTATCATAGAAGATGTACATAGACGAAGTGCTGAAAAGGTTCAGCATGGAAAACTCTAAAAGGGGTCTCTTACCCCTAAGGCATGGAATTCATCTCTCCAAGAAGATGTGCCCCAACACATCTGAAGAGATTTAACGCATGAGCAAGATCCCTTATGCATCGGCAATAGGAAGCCTCATATATGCCATGCTGTGTACACGACCTGATATAGCCCTTGTTGTGAGTGTCACTAGCAGATATCAGTCGAATCCAGGTGAAGAGCACTGGACAGCTGTGAAGAATATTCTTAAGTACTTAAGAAGAACTAAAGATTTATTCTTGGTCTATGGAGGAACATCAGAGTTAAAGGTAGAAGGGTACACAGATTCAGACTTTATGACTGATATCGATGATAGAAAGTCAACATCTAGATACGTGTTCTTATGCAATGGTGGTACGGTGAATTGGAAAAGTTCTAAATAACCGATCATTGCTGATTCTACCATTGAAGCTGAATACATCGCCGCCTCTGAAGCTGCTAAAGAAGGCTTCTGGTTCAAGAAATTCATTATAGAGTTGGACGTGATGACATCAGATGCTATAACACTCTACAGCGATAATAATGGCGCCATAGCTCTTGCTAAGGAGCCAAGGTCTCATCAGAAGTCCAAGCATATAGAGCGGTGCTTTCACCTCATACGCGACTATGTTGAGAAGAAATATGTCGAGGTGTAGAGAGTAGACTCCGCGGACAATGTGGCGGACCCGTTCACTAAGCAGCTGAGTCAGCAAAAGATTGAAGCCCACCTTGAGAAGATGGGACTTAGATATATGACCGGTTGGCTTTAGTGCAAGTGGGAGATTGTTAGATGTATGCCCTAGAAGCCAATCTGGCTGACACATTGTTAATTCTAGGGACATAATTTTGTACTTGACTATTTATTATTGAATAAATAAAAGGCATCTTTTTCAGTCATATTATTTATGTGTCTATGAATCGTCCAAGAATTAATGAGATGATGATGCATATTCTTAAGAGTTAAGAATTTGAGCCATGCATCATTGGTGATTAATTTCTAAATGCTCCTGATCGATGGATCATCACGAGGACGGTGATCGATCCGATAAGATCAGTGCACACATCGCTTTCCTTATGGATGGACGAGACTCGAGTCCACAGTGTAGGGACAATGAAGTGATAGTGCAAGTACTTGTTAAAGAACAAGGGTACTGAGCGTGACCAAGACAAGAAGTCACTTGGATGTCTATCCACTCGTCAGTGACTTGCTTGATGTTACAGTAGTGTGACTGGTCCTTTGACCTGCGGTGCTTCGGCTACTCACAGTGAGGTTATTGTAGTTTGACTGCATGTATATATGGTCTCTAGACATACGGGTCTATGCAGTGTAGATTGGCTGCAATAGGTTCACTGTAGGAATAGGGTATGCACCTATATGGAATCTATCGACCTTGGTAGATAAGGAGAGATCCTATGTGATTTATAAGACTGAGTTCGTAAGACCTCAGCCGGGGCAGTAAAAACAGTGGAGAAAGAGTTTTCCATTCTCGAACTTAAGTCGAATAAATCTAGACATATGACAGACGATGGGGTTTGATGAGTTGTCCATGACCTCCGTCCTGTAGGGATCCACGATAGTAGGACTGTATCATACGATAACTGCATCTAGAGGTTAATCATCCATTCTGCTGGGTAGCCACTACATGCTGCTAGGTGTCACTGGTGGATGGTGAGACTCACAGGAAATATCTCGATGATCGATAAACCCTGATGAGTTGAGTTGAAACTGTTCCAACCCATTGAAAGGAGTTTTTAATGATATTGTGATAGAGATTGCAATATATCTCACTACCAGTCAGATAGAACCTATGGGGTCACACACACTAGAAGTATTGACCGATCCGATGGTTGAAATGTGATTATGAATCACGAGTGATCAATCCGATTGATAATCAGTTAAAGAAAGAACAATGAAAATTGATTAATTGGACTTAAAACACGAATCCTACTTGGAGTAGGATTTCTAGAGTCCTAATTGGATTAGGACTAGAATTCCTACTTGGACTAGGATTGGAAGTCCCACTCAGAGTAGGATTCCTACAATCCTAATTAAATTAGGATTTTGAATTCAATTTGGATTCCTACTTAGAATATGATTCTTAGAAGTTCTAATTAGATTAGGACTTCAGATTCAAATACGAGTCCTAATTGGATTAGGACTAAAATTAAATAAGTCCTAATTGGATTAGGACTTCTTAAGTCCTAATTAATTATTAATCTAATGAATTAAGATGACTCCTAATTGGGTTAGGATTGAAGAGTTCAATTGAGTCATGGTTCATTCAAGTTCTAATTGGATTAGGACTTGTATAAAATCCAATTTGGTTCACCCTTAGACTAAGCCTAATTAGATTAGGACTTAGCCACTAGAACCCCCTAATCCTCCTTAGAGGAGGACTAGGGCTAACCAAGAGGAGGGCCGTACGCACCCTCCTCCTTTTCTTCTTTGGTGCGGCAAGACAAGAGGGGCCGGCGCCCCTCTTGGAATATCATCAAGGAGCTCCTAAAAGTTAGGAGCTCCACTTGCTTTATAAAGGGGTATGGGAGGCACCTAGGGCATTAATTCAAGCCCTCTTCTCCCTTGTGCCGTATGCCTCCCTCTCCCCTTTCCTTGGTTCAGTCGCAAGCAAGGAGAAGAAAGAAAGAAGTGTTGGCGGCATCCTCTTCCTCCCTTCCTCCTTCCAATGCATGCAAGGGAAAAGAGGCTGCAAGGCTTGGTGATCTTCTTCCTTGAGTCCACCTTCTTCATCCTCCTTCCTTAGGCAATCAAGGGTTGATTGAAAAGGAGGACATCGGTCATCAAAACAAATCTCTGCAAGGGAGCTAGCACCCCGGGGAGATTGGAGTGTTTGGATCGGTTCTTTGCTTCGTGTGGATACCCGTAGAGGCCGGACGCTTGTGCGGCTTCAAGCGAGCCTTCTTCCAAAACCACGATCATCAGTTTGCGGTGATCATCTATCCGCACAAGGTGAAGGTCTAATCTTCATAATTGTTTTAAAAATTTTTAATTCTAATCTATCTACGAACGGTTTTTAAATAACGTTCATGTGATGAACGTCGATCCCGCTTATGCCTCTTCTGCTGGCATCTGAAAATTTTTAATTTTCTGCAGCATGGGCGGGTTTCCAACAGCACCAACTCGAGATCTATGACTCGTTGCCTAAAATTCAAAAAGTTCTCACCCATTATAGCCATGATATCAGCACTCTGCAAATAAAGAAAAATTAGATAATGACTAAGCCTCTAAAATTAAATTAGAGGAGCATTGCTTGCAGATTACCTAGGCAACCTAAGAACTCAATAGCCCAATAGCAATGACATTCATTGGCTAGCTAGGAGTGAGCATATCATGTGTGATGAATTAAGGAGGAGTCGAGATAATCGCCTCCCCAAGCTGCACCATTGGTTGCGAGACGTTGATCGGAATTGCCAGAGGGTCCATGATAGCTTAACTCTTAGGGCTCGTTTGGTTCGCAGGAAGCATTTTTTCTCCTAGAAATATGATTTCTGAAAAGCAGATTTCTAAAAAGAGGATGCCTGAAAAAGTACTTTTGGCATGTTTGGTTGACCATGAAAAATTGACAGATCTCCAGAGTGCTTATGTTTGGTTGACCATCCACTTTTCTGAAAAAGTTATGTATAATTTCTATTATACCCTTAATAAAAATTAGGTCTTTAATGCCTCTTTAATGTTGAAGAGCCTTTTTGAAAAAAAAATAAAAATGGAGTGATTTTCGACTCATGGAAAAGTAACTTTTCCATGTTTTTTATGTAAAAGTAACTTTTTTATGAAATGTGAGAATCATATTCCCATGGGAACGCAACTTTTCTATCTCTTTTCTTTGAAAACTCCAACCAAATAAGAGGCATCTCATTAGTTTTCCATTGACCACACTTTCTCCCCTTCTTTTTCTGCGAACCAAACGAGCCCTTAGGAGGTGGAGCAACCTTATCCAAAGTCTCAAAGCTCTTCGAGTTAGTGGAGGGAAGACATTAGAGTCTGCATGTGAGGACCCGTGCGGGCGTGTGTTTAGTCCCATATTGGTTATTCGCTGGGTAGATCTTGGATATTTATACAAGATCAAGGAACCCAAATAGTAACTTCCGGCTAGCCATTTCGGGTGAGATCCTGGGTTGTTACAAATGGTATCAGAGCGAACCCAGCCCATAATCTATGTGGACTAGGGGACACTGCAGCACGGATCCATTGGGGCTAACCATAAGCAGATCGTGGTGTTTGTGGTTACATTTGAATAGATTTGAACCCTTATCCTGACGAGGACATCAGGGCTTGAACGGGGGGAGTATGTGAGGACCCGTGCGAACGTGTATTTAGTCCCACATTGGTTATTCGCTGGGTAGATCTTGGATATTTATACAGGATCAAGGAACCCAAATAGTAACTTCCGGCTAGCCATTTTGGGTGAGATCCTGGGTTGTTACACTGCATTCCTTATATAGAGCCTTGAACGACCTAGATTGACTTATGTGATCAACTTTCTAGCCTAATGATTTGTTACATCATACCAACATTCTTCATTAGGTGGTCAACTGTGCCTTCGGGAATTGAAATGAGATTGATCGCCCATCGGAATATTCCCACCAAAAAAATTAATGTTCACCATATGGTACAGAAATGGGGGATGTAATTACTTCCTTCATTTGAATAAAGAGAAACGACTCGGACTCAGAAGTGGGCGTCAAATGTTATAGCAAAAAATGAGCCTGATGATATGGCATGACTATATTTGTTTAACAAAGCTAATGTGGAACTCGGCATAATCAAACCAGGCCTACCTTGACTAATCTAAGAATTGGAATGAGCATATTACAAGCGACTAACCTTCGAGCTCACACATCGCTCGATACAAAGTCCTATAGCTTAGACAGGTAGCTATTTGGCTCGACATCCATCCCGGACCGACTTAAGCTCTTTCACTTCAAGCAACAACTTCCTACTCTATGCGGAAATGCACTCCCCTATCATGCCCATAATTAAAGATTATCATAATGGTTCTAAGTGGTTACAGCGTATCTTAAGGTGCTTATGATGCAGCATATCCTTCGATAGTTATTGCACGACCCTCAAGAGAATCTGGATCTCATGTCTATAGATGGATCTGGAATCGATCTACGAGAGGTAGGCTAATTACTATACTAAGACTCTCTTATCTGTCTTTTCTTCCACACCATTACAAAAAAACCCTCTAGCTGACTTAAGCATCGGAGGGCCTGCGTAGAGCCAACTCTAGCGATTTCTTCGATCTGTTGTTGTCTTTCATATCAACGAAGGGGATCCACGTCAACAGTCTGAAGATCTGCAGCAACAAGAACCTTACTTGGCTATTTTTTATATTTGAAGCTCTTTTCCTATCTTCATCATCAGCATCTATATATGAAAAAGTTTCATGACCCTATGTCATATGTCAAGTATCATATTATATGCAGAAACCAAATAAGAACACAAATTTCAATTCACATGATCAACAACTACAGAATCTTCTTAACAAATATCACATAAGGAATGTGAAACTTGAACACAATTATATAACTAGAACATTATCACAACCATCATCATCACAATCATCATTATAGTTGAGTCTAGAACCTTCCCACTTGAATATTTTGATATTTGAAGCTCTTCTCCTAACTTCACCATCATCCTCAAAACCAACGGATTTTAACACCTCCAATATCTTCAAAATTTTACACCAATTTAATATCACTAGCAAAGCTTCCTTTTGCAAATAAGAGTTGCTTAAACACAACCTTCTGATCATGGGTACAAGAGAAACAATAGTTAAAGCATCCTCAGTGCAGATAGAGCCTGCCATCTTCAGCCCAGAAAAGTTGGGGCAATGAAGGTTTAATTGTGTGAGCACTTGGATGAAGGAACAAGGCTTTGACCCCATCTCTAACCATTCAAGATTCTTCCATTTACCTACTAGCCTAGGGAAATGCTTCTCATCCACTGATGATAGTTTTGGCAAGACAAGAATCTTTACTTTTGGGCACCTGCATAAATTTAATAGCAAACAACTTTAGATTTTGAAAAAAAAATTCTCAATCATGGTCTGAATTATTTATCTTGAATTTCATCCTGCTTTCTATTTAATTATAAAATTTTGTCCCCTAGAAAACTAATCCAGTATCCAACTCTTTGATTGCATCTTTTATGTGGGTAAATGTGGACATTCCATGAAGTATGTTGTAATCAATTTTACATGTTTCCGAAATTATAGTTTTATGAATTCAATGGTCTGTATTTGGCGTTATTGTTTGATATTCATAAAATATCTTTGAAATCATGAAATTAAATCTATACTTTTGAGTTGAAGTTTGGGACTTTCGTCACTATTATCTTATATTTTGTCAACTTTAAATCTCTCCTTTTGACATTCAAACATTCGACGAAATTCTTAACTTCCAAAATCTATAAAAATTATGAAATTGGTTTGAAAAAAGGGAAAAAGGATTTTCTCAAAAAAAAAAAAGATAGAGAAGGAAAGAAAACTAGAATCAAGAACAACAACAGAGAGTTGTACTCACTCATTAGCAGCATAGATCATATCTTCTAGGGTGGCGATGAACCCTGGAGGAAACATGAGCTCGACTACCGATCTTTGGCTGCAGTTAATGGCAAATTTCATGAAACCAGTGAAGGAGAAGCGTTGCAGGTGGTACTCATGCATGAATCGTCCAGCAAACTTGCTCCATGGCATGAAATCTACTTCGCCAAAAGTTCAGCTTGTTCCAGCACTGAGGACTCAGAGAAGCTTTGTGCCATGACTTGCAGACCAGGGCTGCTCCTAAGCTCAGATCCTCCAAACTCAATCTCGCAAACACATTTAGCAAACAGTCTATACCCAAATCCTCCCATCTCCTTCCCTCTTCTCCCATGGCTCAGCAAACTCTTCGGCTTATTTTGCTTAATATAAGGAGAAAAGACTCGTGTGAAATGAAAATGTCCATTCCTACCAACTTGTCTCCAATGTACAAGGAAGTGTCAAGTAAAAAAAAAAAAAAAAAGAGAATTGGTCACTGAGGCTAGCTCATGCGGCTCTTCCCCTTTTCCTGTGTATTTTTGTAATACCTTCATAAGTGGCTTGTTAACTCATGCTGAGTTAAATTGCATTAGCAGTGACATGGTTAAAGATCATTGGGCTTTAACTAAAATAAATGGAGCAGTAGTGGCTCGGCCTAGCTCCTTTTTTTTTTTTTTTTCTTTAGAAGAATCTCTACTCTCCAGGTTGTGCTCCATTTATAAAATATGAGCATATGCCATAACTATTGCAAGTTGCATTGCTTCACCAACCGCAAACTTATCTCAAAAAATGAACAGTATTACTACCAGGAGAGAATGTCGAAGAGCATGAAAGCGTGGAGGTTAGCAGGTCCTACAATGGGTCTGATTTATAATGTTTTGGGCCGGGTGACGGGTTCAGACTATTAAAGATATTAATTAGTATTTACATAAGCTAAACCCAGATCTTTGGGTTGTTTAATGTCAAAATATAAGGGGACTTGGGATAAAGATTGAGATTATAGATTCAAAGTATGGATTAAATAGGGTAGATAGGAAAGTGATTTGATGTTGCAATTAATTGAAATTAGAAGTAATTCGAAGCCCATATAAGTTTGACAAAGTATTAGAAAGCATAGAAAAAGCGTATCAGATTGAAATATAAAGCATAAACCAAGTCTTCTAGTTAGCTAGCGACTTCCTTGACATTTTCTTAAAAAAACTAGCTACACTATTTTGTTAGCCACATAAGCCAGGTCAAAACCTCCAAGCCCAATCACTCAAAACATTTTGCCAAACAATTTACTTCAAATCCTTGCAGCTTCTCCTCTTCCATAACATGATGGTTTGTTTGATGCTTTCTTTCATAATGCTATGAAGGAAGATATCTTTAAAATCTAACACTAAATTTTTCTTCCATGCCACCGCTCCTTCTAAATTCAAGGAAAACTAGGAAGTTATGCACCCGTATGCATGTTTTGGTATACTTTTATATATCTAGTTCTTCTCATATCTTTTTGTTATAAATTTTTTGTTCTAGTGTTGTTCATGGAGTTAGTAGTCCAAAACATGCTCTTGTAAGCCAAATTCATTGATATGTAGTATTATCTACAAAAAGTAAAGATGAACAGATTAAAGAAAATGTCCACTAGCAAAATGCTCATTAAAAGAGCTAGGTGACTCCATTAGAATAAAATCCACGGCACAAGGGATGGTGGTGAGCATGAGGCAAGGATGGGGCATGTTGCTGGAAATTGGACCCGGAGGTGACCACTGGGTGAGAAGGGAGGAGCTCCGTCGTCTGGCAGTGGGTGGCGATCCGTCGGCGGGCGGCGTCCTCCGCGGGGCCTGCAAAAAGTCGGTGGCCGGGGTTTCCGGCGCCGGCCCTCCGATGCCTAAGTTAGAGGGGAAAAGATATATCGAAGAAAAATGTGTCCAGAGTTTTTTTTGTGTCCAACCCCCCTCAAGGTAGAGGGGTTCTTCTTTTATAGAGGGGCACTGGGTTACCTGTGATGCGACGGGACCAGGTTGCCGTACGACTGAGCACAACGCATGAATTGGTGCACGATCATGTGAATTAATGTCTCGCCGTAGGGGATGAGGTCAGAGTCAGGGATTTGTCACGGCTGACTAGACGTAGCCGAGTTGACTTGCCGTGGAGGACTGAAGATCCGTAGACAGTAGGAGCCATGCGCATTAATTGTTGAGTAAGCCGGAGGTCTGCGGAGACCAGCGCCTTAATGGTTGAGTAAGTCAGAGGTCTGCAGAGACCATGCGCATTAATTGTTGAGTAAGCCGCTCAAGGCGTGGTCCCAAATCGGGCCGTAGGAGGATGTGACCGCAGTGGGCAGTCGGCGAGTTTGACCTCCGGGGTCGGATGCCTTCCGAGATCGGGTGCTTTCTAGGTCGGGCGTTTTGAGGTCAAGAGCTCCTAGATCAGACGCCTGGTCGGGCGTCAGGTCGGTTGTTCGAGGTCGGGCGCCAGGTCGGTCGTCCGAGGTCGAGTGCTTCCAATCACGTGTTTTTCGGGGGACTTGTATTTTCCTCAACACTACCCTCCGACTTCCGAGTCCGAGCTGCTCGCAAGCTCGGACGTGGGAAGTAATTGCTTTTATTAAAGTGGTGGTGGCTAGGGAGACTTAAATTATGTGTTGCCCAGAGATGGTCACCCAAGAGGGGGGTGAATTGGGTGTTTTAAAACTCTTCGGCTAATTAAAATTAAAACACACAAATATATGAAATAAGGTAATGATAGTGGGATGAGAAGACACAATCACAAACACACGGTTTTATAGTGGTTCGGAGCTTCCACCGCTCCTACATCCACTCCCCAAAGCGCCTTTGGGTATTTCCACTATAATCCAAGATTACAGTACGGTAGTTTTGCGAGTTTACTACCCAACTCGTTGTTTTACACCGGGCTCACAACAAACCCTAAACCCCCAATTTCTCTTAGGCTTGGGACGCCTTTCCCTTGTTCCAAGTCCCTTGACTTGAACAAGCACTACAATCAAAGAGTTTACAAAAGAGAATAAAAGCTCTAAAAAGCAAATATATCAATTATGAACAATTTAACCCGGAAGAATCTTTTTGCCGTTGGAAGCGTGGGAGATGTTGATTCTTCCGATGTGGAGTGCGTAGGATCGAGTGTGAGCTTTGAATCCCGAGCGCACGAGAGCGGTTGAGCTTGAAATCACAAGAGAACCTTGAATGCACTTGATTTCTACACTTTAATGCTCTCACTCTCTTGAACTTTTCTCTCTTGAATAATTTTGCTTTTGGGTTGGTGAAGAGTTGTTGAGAACCACTTAAGAGGTCCCTTTTATAGCCCAAAAAGCAAATATAGCCGTTAGAAACAAAAAGAGAAGGATTTGAAATTCAAACCAAACTTGAAAAGCTGTCAGTCGCGTCCCAGGCGCTCCGGGGACGTCTCTGCTACAGCGAGAGACGTCTCGCCTACAGGATTTTTACTTTTTACTTTATCTGGGGTCGACTCGGCACTTTACGGGGACGTCTCGGCTTGTCTGCACTTTTTGAGTGGGGACGACTCCGCTTGTTTGGGGACGACTCCGCTTCTTTATCTTTGAAAAATATGTCCTCTGGAATTCCCTGAGAGAGTCGACTCCGCTCTTTCAGGGGACGTCTCGGCTTGTCTGCACTTTTATGCATGGGGACGTCTCCGCTATCTCAGGGTCGACTCCGCTTCCTTATCACGGCAGAAACCATTCTCTGGAAAATCCTGAGAGAGCCGTCTCCGCCATCTTGGGGACGACTCGGGAAGTCTCCTTTTTGCTTGCGGGGACGACTCCGCGTACAGCGGGGACGTCTCGCGCATATCCCTTGAAAAACGTCTTTCTGCCGCCACTGAGAGAGTCGACTCCGCTACTGAGAGAGTCGACTCCGCTAACGCGGGGACGACTTGGCAGGTGTCGGGGACGTCTCCAAGTGTGCCAGTTCTTCCTGTTTGTGCCAGAGACGTCTCTGAAACTATCAGGAGACGTCTCGGCTGTCCCTGAACTTTTTCTTTAGCTCAAAATATTCTTCAATAAATTCATAAAAATTATGGGAACTTGCCTAGACATTTCTTAACAATATTCTAAGTAAAACACATGAATTTCTCAATTGAATTGTTAAGATATAATGGAATTTTACTCTAGTGTTTTGTATTCATCAAAATCCATTAGGGGGTCAACAATCTCCCCCTTTTTGATGATGACAAAACACTGAGTATATGCAAAATTTGAAATTTAAACATATACACAGTATTGATCAGATATACAAGTATAATATTTTGATTTGAACTAGATACAATGTGCATCACTCAAATTTCCTTGTGCATAGAATTGTTCTTAAATGATTTTATCATATGAACTGAATTTGAATCAAGTTAGAATGAAATATTGATGCTGAAGATAATTGGAAGCTAGATTCTTTTTGACTCCCCCTTTCTTTTCCAGAAGGGCAATTATCTTAAAAATCAATATTCTTCAATAACCATATCCCTTACAATATTGATACCACCACTCCCCCTTTTTGTCATCAACAATGAAGGGGACAAATTATCCTTAGGTGCTTAAGACTCAATTTATAGTAGAATTCAGCATTCATTTTACTCCCCCTTTGATATTCAGGTTGTGCTCCCCCTGTTTCATATGCTTTGATAAGTTGTGCCAAATTTAAATACTTAATGTATGTTTTGAGATTCTTATGACACATCAAGAGGCACATTCATATTCACAGAAACACATCCACAGAAATGGCAATGTACACACATTTTTCAAAAAGGGATTGTATTCATGTATCATTGTGAGATTTTGAAGTCATTACATAGTCAAAAAGAAGAAATCATTACAGGTATTGATTTCTAATACAAAAGTGTTTCAAAATGGCCTAGGATTTACAAAAAGAAGATCCTACTGGATATCCATCATCGGCGTCGTTCCTCATGGTGCCTACCAGTTGTACTTTGTGCATAAGCCTTACAGGCTGCATCTATGAAACCATTCTTCTCATTGAGCCCTCATTGTAATAGTCGGTGTTTCTTAGGGCCTTTGCAGGTTCATTTGGTGGTATGGGAACCTTGAAGTGTTTAAATATTAAGGTAAAGATCATGCCATAGGGTATACTAAACCTAGAATACCTATGACATTGGGCAATGTAATTTAGCATGAGTCTAGGGAGGTTTAGGGGGATCCCTTGTAGGATATGGTGCATTATAACTAAATCTCGCTCCGAAACAAAATCGAAGCGACCGGTTTTAGGGAATAGGACCCGATTGACAATGCTTAAAAGAAGTCTCATTTCTGCATTTAGGTCCTGGGAGTAGACAACATCAAGAGGGCCGCAGTCCTCTCTTCCTAGAATCAAGTTTAGGGCTATTTCCCTTTGGGGATGTGAGGTCGGTGCCTCACCGTCCTTAGGAATTTGTAGGACAGTGGATAGGACATCCTCATTAATTTCTACCAATGTCCCTCGGACATATGCAGTGTACCCTAAGTCCCCTAAGGCCATATCACTAAACATTTCTCTAACAAGGCCGGGGTAGGTCGAGGTTTTGAGGGTGCAAAGGTGCTCCCACCCTTGGGCTCGGAGTCTCTCTCCAATAGAGAACCCCTCATGATCTAGAAAGGAAAAATCGATGTACCTACCAGTCGTGACTGTGCGATTTGCACAGGAAATCGTCGTGGTTGGCGGAGCAACCGGAGGAGAAGGCGCGGAGGGTTCTTCCCGCCGTTCCTCACCGTCGCCCGCTACTCTAGGTCGCCTCCCACGGGTTGTCCTAGCTTTCTTTGGTGCCATGGATGCTAGGGTTTGCGATTTAGGGCAAATGGAAGCTAGGTTTTGAGGTTGAGAGCAAATGGAGGCTAGGGCTTTCCATTTTGGTCGGGAATGAGGGAGAAAGCTCGAGTCGGCTCGAGCGATTTCGACCTATTTAAAAATTCCTCATTCGGTCCCCGAGACGTCTCGGCGACTAAGGCGAGACGTCTCCCCCTGGGGGGACGTCTCGGTGACTTGCCAAAGACGTCTCCGGCACAAAAAAAATTTCAGACTGCATTTCCAAAATTTTTGTTTAATCACCCTAATCAATCATGATTTCTTTTGATAAACACAGAGTGAATTTGTTTGTGATCCTCCCCCTTAATATTACATCTTATAATGATTTGATAATTATTTTTAACTTATTAATGTTGAAATGAGGAATGTTTGACCAAATTTCGAATACCCATGATATAGGCTCTGAAAATATCTCTATGAAGAGTCCAAGGGAGGGTAACCATCCTCCGGAAAGTCAAGCAGTTCGTCATTTAGCTTAGATGAATTTATGTTTTCACTTATGTTTGCCTTGAGGTGGATTACTAGTTCGAGTAGCAAAGCAATGCAATACAAGTTCAATTCATTTGCTAGGATCATACAAGCTCAAAGCATTCCTTAAGAAATTGAATCTATCTTTACAAAGGGGCTTTGTAAAGATATCAGCTAATTGATTTTCAGTACATACATATTCAATCACCACATCATTTTTCAGCACATGATCCCTAATAAAATGATGCCTAATCTCTATATGCTTTGACTTAGAGTGTTGGACAGAATTTTTTGTTAAGTTGATTGCACTTGTATTATCACACTTAATTGGTATATTGTCCATTTTAATACCGAAGTCTTCAAGTTGTTGCTTAATCCAAAGAACTTGGGCACAACAGCTTCCGGCTGCAATGTACTCAGCTTCAGCTGTGGACAAGGCAACTGAATTTTGTTTCTTGCTAAACCAAGAAACCAAGTTGGTACCCAAGAATTGACATGTGCCACTTGTGCTTTTTCTGTCGAGTTTGCACCCGGCAAAATCAGCATCGGAATATGCAATTAAGTTTATATCAGATTGTTTAGAGTACCATAAGCCTACATTAGATGTCCCTACTAGATATCTAAAAATTCTTTTAACAGCTTGCAAGTGTGATTCCTTAGGACATGCTTGGTATCTAGCACACATACAAACACTGAATAATATATCTGGTCTACTAGCAGTAAGGTAAAGTAAAGAGCCTATCATACCTCTGTACAATTTGCAGTCTATACTTTTACCTTTTTCATCTTTGTCAAGCTTGCAACTTGAGCCCATGGGTGTGCTGATTTCTTTTGCATCCTTTATCTTGAATTTCTCCAACATTTCTTTGATATACTTGGACTGACTGATGAAGATGCCTTCCTCTGATTGTTTTATTTGCAGCCCAAGGAAGAAGTTGAGCTCACCCATCATGCTCATTTCAAATTCTCCCTGCATAAGCTTGGCAAATTCTTGACAAAGACTATCATTAGTAGCACCAAAAATTATATCATCCACATAAATTTGTACAAGCAATAAGTCATTTCCTTTTCTTTTAATAAAGAGGGTTTTGTCCACATTTCCTCTCTTAAATTTGTTCTCAATTAGAAAATTACTTAATCTTTCATACCATGCCCTAGGAGCTTGCTTAAGTCCATACAATGCTTTATGCAATTTATACACATAATCTGGATGTAAGTGATTTTCAAAACCTGGAGGTTGTCCTACATAAACTTCCTCCATTATATAGCCATTTAAGAATGCACTTTTTACATCCATTTGATAGAGTTTAAAATCCATGAAGCATGCATATGCTAAAAGCAGTCTAATAGCCTCTAATCTAGCAACAGGAGCAAAAGTTTCATCAAAATCTATTCCTTCCTCCTGATTATATCCTTTGGCCACTAGCCTAGCTTTGTTTCTTAATACTATTCCATCTTCATCTAGTTTATTTCTATACACCCACTTGGTGCCTATAATTGAAACATTAGGGGGTCTTTTTATTAGAGTCCAAACTTCATTTCTTTCAAATTGGTTTAATTCCTCTTGCATAGCATTCATCCAATTATCATCTTTTTCAGCTTCTTCTAGTGATTTAGGCTCTATTTGTGAAACGAAAGCAAGATAATTACTAGTGTTTCTTAAAGAGGATCTAGTTCTTATACCTTGTGAAGGATCACCAAGGATTAGATCCTTTGGATGACCATGTGCATACCTCCATTCTTTAGGAAGATCTTGATTTTTTGATGGAGGTTGACCTTCTTCATCTTGCTGATTTGTATCTTCCTTGACCTCATCCTCATGTTGTTTGTCTTGTATGGAGAATTCCTTCATTCGGTCTTCAAGTATACCTGCATCACCATCTTCTTCTTTTCTAGAAGAATGTCCATTAGTTTCATCAAAAACAACGTGAATAGATTCTTCAACAACGAGAGTTCTCTTGTTGAAGACCCTGTATGCTCTACTAGATGAGAAATAACCTAAGAAGATCCCCTCATCTGATTTAGCACTAAATTTACTGAGATTGTCCTTTCCATTGTTTAAAATAAAGCATCGACAACCGAAAACATGAAAATAACTTATATTTGGTTTCTTACTTTTTATCAACTCATAAGGTGTTTTCTTTAAGATGGATCTAACTAAAGCACGATTTAAAATATAACATGAGGTATTTATTGCTTCAGCCCAAAAATACTTTGGTAGATCCGATTCGCACAACATGGTACGAGCCATATCTGCTAGTGTGCGATTCTTCCTTTCTACCACCCCGTTTTGTTGAGGTGTCCTAGGTGCCGAGAAGTTGTGATTGATACCATTTTCTTCACAAAATTTTTCAAAATACTGATTTTCAAACTCGGTACCATGATCACTCCTAATTGCTTTTAGTTTAAGATTGAGTTCATTCGAAACTCTATTATGAAACTTAATAAAAGCGGGAAAGGACTCATCTTTATGTGCAAGAAATGAAACCTATGTAAAACGTGAAAAATCATCAACAATTACAAGACCAAATTTCTTACCCCCTAGACTAGCAGTTCTAGTGGGTCCAAACAAATCCATGTGAATTAGTTCTAAGGGTTTTGATGTTGAAACTATGTTCTTAGACTTAAAGGAACTTCTTGTTTGTTTCCCTAATTGACATGCAGCACAAATTTTATTCTTTTCAAAGTCTATTTTTGGTAGCCCTTTGACTAGATCCTTTGTAATTAATTTAGAGATTAAATCCATGCTAGCATGCCCTAACCTACGATGCCATAACCAACTAGTCTCATTGACTTTGGGATTCATGGCTACAAGACATTGGCCATCCTTCATGGTGAGATCATCAAGATCTACCATGTAAATATTTCCATGCCTATGTCCTGTGAGTATGATCTCATTATCAATTGGACTACTAATTATGCATAGTGACGATTCAAATGACACTTTAAAGCCCTTGTCACAAAATTGACTTATACTTAATAAATTATGTTTTAGTCCATTAACTAACAATACATTATCAATAAATGAGGAGGGTGATATGGAGATTTTACCAACACCAATAATTCGTCCTTTAGCATTGTCTCCAAATGTGACTAATCCTCCTTCTTTTGATTCCAAGGTGACGAGGAGACTCTTGTCACCGGTCATATGCCTTGAGCAACCGCTATCAAGATACCACATTCTCTTTTTATTTCCGGCTGCAAGGCATACCTGCAAAATGATCATGTGAAGCTCTTAGGTACCCAAGTTTTCTTGGGTCCTTCGTGGTTAGTGTGGTTGGTTCCCTTAGGCACCCATACTTTAGTTATGTTTTTGGCTTTCACAAATGTACTCTTGTTAGTTTGGATTTTTCTTTGAATACAAGAGTAGGCTTTATGTCCATTCTTTCCACAATGAAAACATGTAGGTTTTTCAGTTTTTACATCTTTTGCTTTTACAAAGAAATTCTTTAGATACTTTTGTTGTTTATTAGTTTTATATCCTAATCCGGCTTTATTGAAAACAGCTCTTTGATTTGAAAGAATGAGATTTAATTTTTCAGAGCTTTGTGTGAATTTTTCAACAATTGGTTTGTACTTATGTACCTCATTCTTGAGATTCAAATTTTCTTTAACTAGTTCTTCCTTATCTTTTTTAAGAGATTCAACATTTTGTGCAAGTGAGGTATTATTATCGAATAGGGATTTTACTTGTAGATTTAATTCCTTAATTAGTGTATTTGCCTTTTCATTTTCAATGTTAAGTTTTGAGTTTTTGAATTCTAGGTCAATAGTGTTAATATTTTTAATGCTCTCCTTTTTATTTAATAGATTTTCAATATCTTCCTTTAGTTTTTGATTAGAGGCTTTTAATTCTTTATTCTTTGCTCCTAACATACCACAATCACCCATAAGTTCTTGAAAAGCCTCATATAATTCTTCTAAAGTAAAATTTATAGTTGGGTTTTGACATACCTCATCGTCTTCAAACGCCATGAAGCACAAATTGGCGGTCTCTTCCTTTTCTTCCTCGGAGGATGATGTGTCACTATCATCCCATGTTGCCTTTAATGCCTTCTTCTTCTCCTTTCCAAAATACTTCTTTTGTTGAGGGCATTTGGAACGAACGTGTCCCGGTCTCTTGCAATCATGGCATATGATTGGGTCTCTTTCTTTTTCCTTTTCTTTTTCCCAATCATTTCTCCCTCCAAATTTCTTTCTTGGGAAAGGTTTCTTTCTTCTCATGAATTTCTTAAATTTTCTTACTATCAAGCCCAAGTCCTCATCTTGGCTTTCTTCTTCACTCTCACTACTCTCTTCTTCACACACACTTGAAGTAGCTTTGAGTGCGATTGTCCTTTTCTTCGGCAACTCTTCTTCATGTTGCTTCATTGTGAGCTCATGCGTCATCAATGAGCCCAGTAGTTGTTCTAATCCCAAAGTGTTGAGGTCTTTGGCTTCTACGATTGCCGTGACCTTTGCTTCCCATGCTTTCGGCAAAGACCTGAGAATTTTACTCACAAGTTCCGGGTTAGTATAAGATTTACCCAAACTCTTTAGACCATTAATTATATCGGTAAAGCGAGTAAACATGCATGTGATGGTTTCATTAGGTTCCATCTTAAACAATTCATATTTGTGAACTAGAATGTTCACTTTGGACTCTTTGACTTGATTTGTACCCTCATGGGTAACTTCAAGCCTATCCCATATTTCCTTGGCGGAACTACATGTAGAGACTCTATTGAACTCATTTACATCTAAAGAACAAAATAGTGAGTTCATGGCTCTAGAATTGAGTTGAGCCATCCTATCATCATTCTCATCCCAATCCTCCTCAGGTTTGGGAACTCGAATGCCATTAACCACATGTGATGGTTCTTGTGGTCCCTTGACTATAACCCTCCACAAGGCATAGTCTTGTGCTTGAATGAAGATTTTCATTCTAGTCTTCCAATAGGTATAATTTGTCCCATTGAAGAGTGGAGGTCTATTGGTTGCTTGCCCCTCGGCAGGAACATTGTTAAAGGGTGTTCCCATCTAGATCTTTGGCTAAGACGGTTAGGTCTTTCAAGAAATACACAG
This sequence comes from Phoenix dactylifera, assembly GCF_009389715.1. Taxonomy (NCBI): domain Eukaryota; kingdom Viridiplantae; phylum Streptophyta; class Magnoliopsida; order Arecales; family Arecaceae; genus Phoenix; species Phoenix dactylifera. The sequence goes on from NW_024067697.1 coordinate 692,176, forward strand.
AGCACCTGCTCTGATACCACTTGTTGCCCAGAGATGGTCACCCAAGAGGGGGGTGAATTGGGTGTTTTAAAACTCTTCGGCTAATTAAAATTAAAACACACAAATATATGAAATAAGGTAATGATAGTGGGATGAGAAGACACAATCACAAACACACGGTTTTATAGTGGTTCGGAGCTTCCACCGCTCCTACATCCACTCCCCAAAGCGCCTTTGGGTATTTCCACTATAATCCAAGATTACAGTACGGTAGTTTTGCGAGTTTACTACCCAACTCGTTGTTTTACACCGGGCTCACAACAAACCCTAAACCCCCAATTTCTCTTAGGCTTGGGACGCCTTTCCCTTGTTCCAAGTCCCTTGACTTGAACAAGCACTACAATCAAAGAGTTTACAAAAGAGAATAAAAGCTCTAAAAAGCAAATATATCAATTATGAACAATTTAACCCGGAAGAATCTTTTTGCCATTGGAAGCGTGGGAGATGTTGATTCTTCCGATGTGGAGTGCGTAGGATCGAGTGTGAGCTTTGAATCCCGAGCGCACGAGAGCGGTTGAGCTTGAAATCACAAGAGAACCTTGAATGCACTTGATTTCTACACTTTAATGCTCTCACTCTCTTGAACTTTTCTCTCTTGAATAATTTTGCTTTTGGGTTGGTGAAGAGTTGTTGAGAACCACTTAAGAGGTCCCTTTTATAGCCCAAAAAGCAAATATAGCCGTTAGAAACAAAAAGAGAAGGATTTGAAATTCAAACCAAACCTGAAAAGCTGTCAGTCGCGTCCCAGGCGCTCCGGGGACGTCTCTGCTACAGCGAGAGACGTCTCGCCTACAGGATTTTTACTTTTTACTTTATCTGGGGTCGACTCGGCACTTTACGGAGACGTCTCGGCTTATCTGCACTTTTTGAGTGGGGACGACTCCGCTTGTTTGGGGACGACTCCGCTTCTTTATCTTTGAAAAATATGTCCTCTGGAATTCCCTGAGAGAGTCGACTCCGCTCTTTCAGGGGACGTCTCGGCTTGTCTGCACTTTTATGCATGGGGACGTCTCCGCTATCTCAGGGTCGACTCCGCTTCCTTATCACGGCAGAAACCATTCTCTGGAAAACCCTGAGAGAGCCGTCTCCGCCATCTTGGGGACGACTCGGGAAGTCTCCTTTTTGCTTGCGGGGACGACTCCGCGTACAGCGGGGACGTCTCGCGCATATCCCTTGAAAAACGTCTTTCTGCCGTCACTGAGAGAGTCGACTCCGCTACTGAGAGAGTCGACTCCGCTAACACGGGGACGACTCGGCAGGTGTCGGGGACGTCTCCAAGTGTGTCAGTTCTTCCTGTTTGTGCCAGAGACGTCTCTGAAACTATCAGGAGACGTCTCGGCTGTCCCTGAACTTTTTTTTTAGCTCAAAATATTCTTCAATAAATTCATAAAAATTATGGGAACTTGCCTAGACATTTCTTAACAATATTCTAAGTAAAACACATGAATTTCTCAATTGAATTGTTAAGATATAATGAATTTTACTCTAGTGTTTTGTATTCATCAAAATCCATTAGGGGGTCAACATTATGCCGGCGCTCCGCGTGCTTCGGGGTGCTTTTAATGAGGGAAGAGGGGGCGACGCCCTTTCGTCCTTCGAGATCATTTCATGTAGCAGGCTCATGACGGGGCTCCAAGATCCGACGGGACGGTGCCTCGATTCCGTATTCGAGGCCCCCGCCCAGAATAAATGCACTACTTCGGCTTTCGGAACCGACACGTGGCGTAATCCGGACGGAAGGCGGGTTTTAGCTCTGCCGATCTGGGCCGTCGGGCGGGTCTATATAAATCCCCGACTTCACCCTAGAAAGGTCTTGCTTGTTTGTCATTGCTGCCATCCTTTCTCTTTCTTCTGGTTGCGACTGAGCTCTCCCGGCGGTGTTCAGAGGCGATTTCCGGCGACCCCATAGTAGGTCGTTTTCCCACATTGGCTCGGAAGTCCTTTTCTTTTCTTTAAATACCTGCTTTCTTCCCCTTCTTCGTTTTCCCACATTGTATCTCAGTTAGCTGGGTCACATTCTCCTGAATAGTGTCAAGCTTGAAGATTAAGGCATTTGCAAGCCTTTCCGCACCTTGACTTTGCCTTCCAAGCTCCTCTCTGATGCTGTCTCGCATCTGTCTCGTGTCTTCCTTAATGGCTTAAAGGCTCAAATACTGACTCTGGACCAAGTTCCTCATGTGAGACATCTCCTCTCTAACCTCTGCGATCATCATAGATACGACTGCTGTGGAGGGGATGACATCAGTGGAAGGAGCACTAAGTGGACCTCACAGCTCTCTCACTATCTCATCTCTCAGCTCCCGGAGCTGCTCAGGGCTGATCCTGACCTCTAGGTGCTGCTGAGGTGGTGGAGCTGTAGATGGTCCAGCTGAAGTGGATGGTTTAGTTGGGAATGAGGGACCAGAAGTGGATGAAAAAGTGGGAGGAGCTGTGTAGTGGTCCTGGTCATGGTCAGGGCTAGGTGAATGGTGAGTAGTAAGGTCAGATGGTGTGGATGAAAATGTTCTCCTAACCCAAACTCCCTCTACTTTATGGAAGCCCATTCTGTGAAGAGTCCCCTCACCCATATGATCAGTGTGCCTGAGGGAGCGTGTGGGTTCTCCCTCAAGGATAGGGACCTCTAATTTCCTAAAAATAAGTGTAAAGAGCATACCGTAGGGAAGACTTAGCCTAGGCTTATCTAAGGATTCACAGAGATACCTATAGATTAGCTTTGGAAAGTTTAGGAGAATGTCATGTAGAATGTAGAACATCAATGCTCGGTCCTTTTCTGAGACAAAGTCAAAACGACCAGTCTTAGAAAAAAGGGTCCTAGATATGATGCTCAGAAGGAGTCGCATTTCAGCCGAAAGCTGATTTGCAGACCTCCTCTATGGGGGATTGGGGTGGTCTCCCTAAAATGGCCTTAAGGGCCTCTGTCCTGTCTGTGGGATGTGTGGGAGCGATCCCATCGCGAGACAAGTGGAGGACCCTAGCAATGAGATCTTCTGAAATGAGAATGGGGACATTGGCTACTACCCCTTGGACACCACCGCCACCCCTTGTGACGGTCCCATAAAATTTCCTAACTAACCCTGGATAGGTAGGGAGGTCAAGAGAACAAAAATATTCTAAGTTTTGGGCTCTAAGGTGATGCCCTAGGTTGTACCCTTCCCGGGAGAGGAAGTCAAAGTTGACTTGTCTCCCGATAGAGACAACCCTCCCAGCGCACGGTTGCGAGGGAACCATCCTCGGTGGAGAAGGAACCAGAGGTGGTGGCCTCACGGGTTCATTTCTCGCCTTGGACCGTCTCTCGGCGCCGCTCGCGGAGAGATGTCTCTTTCAGCTTGGGACAACTGCTTTCCTAGGCATTTTTGACCTAATATGGAAGGATGGGCTCGAAGGACGGAAGAAAATAAGGAAGAAATGACGGAAAAAAGATCGGGGACGATGTAGGAGACGACTCTAGGTTTTTGAATAGTGGCGGCCGAGAATAGAAGTGGAGAAAAGGATATTTCACTTAGGGTTAAAAGTCGGATTTCCGACCTCGAGTTGACTCCGGTAAGTCACGAGTCGACTCGACCTCAAGTCGACTCGACCTCAAGTCGACTCCTAAATATGCGCGAGTCGACTCCGGTAAGTCGCGAGTCGACTCGACCTCAAGTCAACTCCTAAATATGCGCGAGTCGACTCCTCCACGAGCCGACTCTAAATCTATTCGAGTCGACTCAAACTCTAGCACACGCTTAGTGTCTTAATCAATTCTACTTAAAATGTAAGAAATGTAGAAATCCTTAGAATTTATACAATGATTTGATGATTACTGATGTGAAATCCTATATCCAACATAAACTAATCATCAAAATTAATGAATTATAGGGGAGTATCAGTCGAATGGATCAATCACTCCTAATCCTCTTCTAAGAATACAAAAACAATCTTCACTTAAAGGTTTTGTGAAGATGTCAGCAAGTTGATCATCAGTACACACGAATTCAAACACCATATTACCATTTAATACATGATCTCTTATGAAGTGATGTCTTATCTCAATATGTCTAGTTCTTGAGTGTTGAATTGGATTTTTAGTTAGATTTATGGCGCTTGTGTTATCACAGTTTATGGAAATCTTATTTTGTTTAATGTCATAATCTTCAAGTTGTTGCTTAATCTATAAAATTTGAGCACAATAACTCTCGGCAGCAACATATTCGGCTTCAGCCGTAGATAGTGCAACCGAGTTTTGTTTCTTGCTAAACCATGAGATCAAGTTTTTCCCTAAGAACTGACACGACCCGCTAGTGCTCTTTCTATCAAGTTTGCAACCAGCAAAATCGGAATCAGTGTATCCTACTAGGTTTATATTTGATTCTTTAGAGTACCATAATCCTATATTTTTTGTTCCTATTAGATATTTAAAAATTCTTTTTACTGCGATTAGGTGTAATTCCTTAGGATTAGATTGATACCTAGCACACATGCATACACTAAACATGATATCAAGTCTACTTGCTGTAAGACATAATAGTGATCCAATCATACCTCTATACAGTTTTTGATCTACGGACTTACTTGATTCATCTTTGTCTAACTTGCATGATGAGCTCATGGGAGTCCCAATTGATTTGTTTCCATCCATATCAAACTTCTTTAGCATTTTCTTAATGTACTTAGCTTGATTGATGAAGATTCCCTCCTTAGATTGTTTGATTTGAAGTCTGAGAAAGTAGTTCAATTCTTCCATCATGCTCATCTCAAATTCACTCTGCATTAATTTAGCAAATTCTTCACAAAGGCAATTGTTAGTAGCACCGAAAATAATGTCATCTACATAAATCTGCACTACCAGCTTATCTTTATTTTTCCTTTTCAAGAATAGGGTTGTGTCAACATTTTCTCTAGAAAATTCATGGTCTAATAGAAATTTACTAAGTCTTTCATACCATGCTCTAGGGGCTTGTTTTAGACCATAAAGTGCTTTGTTCAATTTGTAAACATGATTGGGGTATTGATGATTTTCAAAACTAGAAGGTTGTTGCATATACACTTCCTCATTAATATACCCATTTAAGAAAGCACTTTTTACATCCATCTGAAATAATTTAAAGTTTTTGAAACATGCAAATGCTAGCAACAATCTAATTACCTCAAGTCTAGCCACAGGAGCAAAGGTCTCATCAAAATCTATACCTTCTTCTTGATTATATCCCTTTGCCACTAGTCTAGCCTTGTTCCTAATCACAACTCCATTTTCATCAAGTTTATTTTTATACACCCATTTGGTTCCAATTATTGAGTAATCAGAGGGTCTTTCAACTAAGTCTCATACTTTGTTTCTTGTGAATTGATTAAGTTCCTCTTGCATAGCATTTATCCAATTTACATCACTTTCAGCTTCATCAAGGTTTTTAGGTTCTTGATGTGAAACACATGCAAGATGATTATTTAAGTTTCTAAATGAGGCTCTAGTTTTAATGGGCTGAAATGGATCATCTAGGATTAACTCTTTAGGATGACCGTGAGCATACCTCCAAGCCTTAGTAAGTCCATGTTCAGCCATTACCTCTTGACTTGTTGAGCCCTCTTCAATTTGCTTTGGTTCATCTTCTTGTATGATCATGTCATCCATCTTTTCTTCAATTATTCCTACATCATCGTCAAATGCTACTCTCTTGCTGGAGGAAGCATCATTAGACTCATCAAAAACAACATGAATGGATTCTTCAATAATAAGGGTTCTTTTGTTGAAGACTCTATAAGCTTTACTTGATGTAGAGTATCCCAAAAATATACCTTCATCAGATTTGGAATCAAATTTACCTAAATTATCTTTGTCATTATTGTGAATGAAACATCTACACCCAAACACATGAAAGTAGTTTACTTTGGGCTTTCTATCTCTCCAAAGTTCGTAAGGTGTTTTCTTTATAATTGGTCTTAATAGAACTCTATTTATTATATGACATGATGTGTTAATGGCTTCTCCCCAAAAATATTTTGGGAGGTCACTTTCACACAACGTAGTCCTAGCCATTTTCTCTAGGGTTTTATTCTTTCTTTCCACAACACTATTTTGTTGTGGTGTCCTAAGTGTAGAGAAATTGTGAGTTATCCCTTTTTTACTACAGAATTCATCAAATAAATGATTCTCAAACTCAGTTCCATGATCACTTTTAATTGCTATAACTGAACTATTTTTTGTATTTGTTACCTCTTTATGAAACTTTTTAAAAACTGAAAATGCCTCATCCTTATGAGCTAAAAACATGACCCAAGTGTATCTAGAGTAATCATCAACTATGACAAGTCCATACTTGTTTCCACCAAGCCTTGTAGTCCTAGTTGGTCCAAAAAGGTCCATGTGAAGTAATTCAAGGGGTCAGTAGTACAGACATAATTTATGGATTTAAAGAAACTTCTAGATTGTTTGCCAAATTGACAAGCTTTACAAATTTTGTTTTTCTCATATTTCAGCTTTGGCAAACCAATCACAGAATCTCGTTTAACTAATTTAGATAAGGTATCCATGCTTGCATGACCTAATTTACGATGCCATAACCAACTTGCCTCACTAAGCTTAGTATCCTTAGCTACTAAGCAGTGGCTGTTTTTAGCAAGATCATCAAGATCTACTACATAAACATTTCCACGTCTTAGTCCTTTGAAAACTAAACTATTGTCAGTTGAGTTGGTTATGATGCACATAGATGGCTTAAACAATACATCAAAGCCTTTATCACACAGTTGATTAATGCTAAGTAAATTGTGCTTAAGACCATCTACAAGCCGAACATTATCAATAAAAGTTGAAGGTGTGATTTGTATCTTACCAATACCCATGATGTGATCTTGGTTATTATCTCCAAAAGTCACCGCACCTCCTTTCTTAGATTCTAGGGTGAAGAATTGCTCCTTGTCACCCGTCATGTGTCTTGAACAGCCACTATCCAAGTACCAAGAGTTTTTATTGACCTTGGCTGCAAAACACTCCTACACAAGAAAATCATACAATCTTAGGTACCCAAGTTTTCTTGGATCCTTCAAGGTTAGTTATATTAGTTCCTTTTGGAACCCAAACCTTTTTAATTTTTTTTTTAGTTTTTGTTTTTCTATGGTCACATATGTTAGCTTTATGTCTTACTTTTCCACAGCAAAAATAGGTTATATTTTTAGTTTTACTTTTTCCAGCTTTTACAAAAACGTTTTTAAGAAACTTTTGCTTATTCTTAGGCTTATACCCTAAACCAGCTCTATTAAACACAGCTTTTTGACTATTAAGAATCATCTCCAATTTTTCAGAACTATATGTAAACTTTTTTACAATAGGTTTGTATTTTTCAGGTTCTTTTGTTAAGTTCAGTTTTTCTGCTTTTAGTAAGCTTAAGTCTTTTGTAAGATTATCTTTTATAGTTTGATTATTGTTTTTATATTCTGAAATCTCTTTAGTTAATCTTTGTTTGTCTTTAATCAAGGTACAGTTCTTTTGAGTTAATAAATGGTTGCTTGTTTTAAGTTCTAAGTTTTCTTTAACAATGGAGTCCTTTTCCTTAATTAGACTATCATTTTTATGGCTATAAGATTTATTAGTCAACCTCAAATCTTTGTTTTTAAGAGTTAAGGATTTATACTCATCCATTAGTTCATTAAAGGCATCATACAATTCATCAAAAGTAAACTCTAACTGAGTTTCAGATGTTACCTCATTATCATTTGCCATGAAGCAAAGGATGGCTTTTTCTTCTTGTTCCTCTTCCGATGATGATGATGATTGATCGAAATCTATCAAGGTGGAGACAAGAGCTTTCTTCTTCTTGAGTTTGTAGCTCTTCTTCAGCAAGGGACAGTCAACTCTGAAATGTTCCGGCTTCTTACATTCATAGCATCCAATTTCCTCACTTTCTCTTTTCTTACCTTTATCCTTGTTGAAGGAACTTGAGGGACCTCTCCTCTGATGTAAGGACTTCTTCCAGTTGATGAATCTTCTGAACTTTCGCACGAGAAGAGCCTCTTCTTCATCTCCCTCATTGTCTTCTTCTTCACTGCTGCCACTACAAGATAGTTTCTTGTTAGAAGAAGTGGATTTGAGGGCAATTACCTTTTTCTTATGTGAGGATTCTTCTTCATTATGTTGTTTCATTGTGAGCTCATACGTCATTAGGGATCCAAGAAGCTCCTCTAGTGGCATCTTGTTCAAGTCTCTTACTTCTTGGATTGCCGTGACTTTGACTTCCCAAGACCTTGGTAACGAATGAAGAACTTTCCTGACAAGATCAGTGTTAGTATAACTTTTGCCAAGGCTTTTTAGGCCGTTGACAATCTCAGTAAAACGAGTAAACATGCAAGAGATGGTTTCATTTTGCTCCATTTTAAATAGTTCATATTTATGAACTAACATGTTAATTTTAGTTTCTTTAACTTGATTTGTGCCCTCGTGGGTCACTTCAAGTCTATCCCATATCTCTTTTGCAGAAGTGCAAGTAGAGATTCTATTGAATTCATTAGGATCTAGGGCACACAGTAAAGTACATTCATAGCTCTGGCATTTAGCTGTGCCTTCCTTTTATCATTGTCATCCCAGTCTTTGTCAAGCTTGGGTATAGCAATGTCATCAACATAGATGGAAGGAATATGTGGTCCATTGATTATGATGTTCCAAAGATCATAATCTTGGGCTTGGATGAATATTCTCATTCTAGCCTTCCAATAAGTATAATTAGTTCCATTAAATAATGGAGGCCTATGAGTAGATTGCCCCTCACTATAGGAAGATCCAAAGGGGGTTGTCATTTTGATCTTTTGACTCTATTTAAAGATTGGAACACCAATCGATATGAGAGCACCTGCCCTGATACCACTTGTTGCCCAAGAAGACAACCCAAGAGAGGGGGGAATTCGGTTTGGATTAATTATTGACAAATTAAAATTTGATTAGTAAATAATTAAATCTAATACAGGCAGGTTAATTAAGCTACTTGACGAGGAGATTGGAAGAGACAAATAGCCAATGCAAACACAAGGAAATTTTATAGTGGTTCGGAGCCAATCCTTGCTCCTACGTCCACTCCCCAAGCTTCACTTAGGAGTTCACTATAATCCATTGGATTACAGCCGGTTGTTTTACAAGATCACAACCCAACTTGTTGTTTTCGCGAGATCACAACGAACTCGGTCGGTTTTCACAGGCTCACCGACTAGAACCATCCGATTGTTTTTCTGAGATTACAATCAAACCCTTACACCGTTGGTTTTAACCTTGGGTCACCAACAAATATTACAACCCTTGATTCAATCCCCTGATTGAACCAAGTAAGAAAAATAGTTTGGGAAAAGATACAAGGAAAGCTTCTTAAAAAGCAAATATGAATCAATATGAATAGAATAAAGTTAGAAGCCCTCAAATAGATTTCGGAAGAGAAAGAAAGGGCTTCTCGAACTCTGAGTCTCCTCTTTGAGTTGTCAGAAGAAGAGCCTTGAATGCGAAGGAAAAACTTCTAGGAATGAATTGAATGCGTTTCTTCCTTCTTTTGCTTGTCTTTTCTCTCAATGGACTCTTGGTAGTTGGAAATGCCTTAATGCACAAATGGAGTTACTCTCTTGTTGTCTACTACTGTTTACTCTAGCTATTTAAACAGTTCCTTTTAAAAAATAGCTGTTAGACACTGATTTGTAGCCGTTCTGCACAGTCTGCACCTCCTGACAATGTATCCATTGGGGTCGGAGTCGACTCGTTCGATCTAGAGTCGACTCGGCTGTTGCTGGAGTTGACTCATGCTTTACTGGAGACGACTCGCCCACTGTTTAGAATTTTAATTAAAGTGCTGTCCCGACCTAGAGTCGACTCGGTCCAATCCTGGAGTCGACTCGCCAAGATCTGGAGATGACTCGGCATTTTGGAGACGGCTCATTCTCAGGATTCCAGAGATCTATTTTTCTATATTTCTCTCTCGAGTCGACTCGGATCCTCTTGGAGTCGACTCGGCTCTCAGATCCTGAAAAACCAATCCTCTATCTGTTGATCTGAGCTGCCTCGGAATCGACTCGCACTTTGTTGGGGTCGACTCGGCTGACTTGGGGTCAACTCTGGAATTCTCGGAGTCAACTCGTTCACAGGGTCACTGAGTTTGGTTCTCTGCCTTTCAGTCCGCTTTCCTCTGAGAGTCGACTCTGGCATGATTAGAAGTCGACTCGCCAAATGTTGGAGTCGACTCGCATCCTTCTGGAGTTGACTCGGTAACAGGGTCTAGAAAACACCTCTCTGTCTTTCTGTCTGTTACTCCTTGGAGTCGACTCGGATCTGTAGAGAGTCGACTCATCAAGCATCGGAGTCGCTGACAGGGTCTGAAAACCATCTTTCTATCTTTCTTTCTGTTCTCAGTCGGAGTCGACTCGTAGAGTATCGGAGTCGACTCGAGCTGGTGCCAGAAACTCTGAACCATTTGGAGTCGACTCGTAATCTTCCGGAGTCGACTCGAGAATCAGCCCTTAGTTCAAATAGGGTTCAATACTTGTCCAACTTATTTTGAACCAAAGCTTGAGGCACTTAATTGAAAATATACAACTATATGCCTGAAATACTAGATTGAATTCATTAGTATAACATAAGATATACTCAAATGCTTTGAGCTCATCAAAATCAAATAGAGGTTTAATCAATCACTCCACAACCTAGCTCACGACCAGCTGAGAGTCACTAAAGACCTTCAGGTCTTCTGCCTTCAACTCTTTTGCCAGCTTGAGCCCGGCAATGAGCGCCTCGTACTCTGCTTCATTGTTCGAGGCTGGAAACTCGAGGCATAGGGCTTGCTCAGCCACTACCCCCTCCGGGCTGGTGAGGATGAGACCTGCTCCGCTACCCCTCGAGGTCGAGGAGCCATCCACATACAGGATCCATGGCGGCCTCGGGGTCCCCTCCATTGGCATGAGTGCGAGCTCGGGATCATCCGGCAAAGTGCACTCCACGATGAAATCGGCGAGCACCTGGGCTTTGATTGCCGACCTTGGGCGGCATTCGAGGTCGAACTCTCCGAGCTCGACTGCCCATTTGGCAATCCTTCCGGCGCGGTCCGACCTCTGCAAGATTTGCTTCATAGGCTGGTCAGTCAGTACGGCCACAGTATGGGCCTGAAAGTAGGGCCGGAGTCTCCGAGCTGAAGTGATCAGGGCGAAAATTGTTTTCTCCAATTTAGAATATCGGATCTTAGCATCCCTGAGGATCCGGCTGGTATAGTAGACAGGTCTCTGGAGCTTGTCCTCTTCTCGGACCAGGACTGAGCTTACTGCAACCGGGGAGACGGTCAGGTACAGATAAAGGACTTCGCCTTGCTGAGGCTTGGTGAGTAGCGAAGGGGAGGCAAGAAGGCACCTAAGCTTTTCAAAGGCTTGCTGGCACTCCTCCGACCATAGGAAGTTCTTGGTCGTTTAAGGATCTTGAAGAATGGGAGGCAGCGCTCGGCCGATCTGGAGACAAACCTCCCCAGGGCCGCGACCCGCCCGGTAAGCCTCTGCACCTCTTTGACTGTCTTTGGAGGTACCATTTCTTGCAGCGCTCGGATCTTCTCGGGGTTAGCTTCGACTCCGCGCTGGGTTACTACGAAGCCCAGGAATCTGCCCGAGGTGACTTCGAACGCGCACTTTGTAGGATTGAGCTTCATTTGGTACTTCCTAAGCTTGGAGAATGTTTCATTGAGGTCAGCCACATGGTGCTCTGCTGTTCGGCTTTTCACCAGCATGTCATCCACGTAGACCTCCATGTTTCGGCCTATCTGATCTTTGAAGATTTGGCTGACCAGTCTTTGGTATGTAGCTCCTGCATTCTTCAATCCGAACGGCATCACTTTGTAGCAATAAGTGCCATTGTCCGTGATGAAAGCCGTCTTCTCCTCGTCTTCAGGCGCCATTCGGATTTGATTATATCCCGAGAAGGCGTCCATGAAGGTTAGCAGCTGATATCCTGAGGTAGAGTCGACGAGCTGGTCAATGCTGGGGAGAGGAAAACTATCCTTTGGACAGGCCTTGTTCAGGTCGGTGTAGTCCACGCACATACGCCATTTTCCATTGGCATTCTTCACGAGGACCACGTTGGCGAGCCAGTCCGGATAGAAGACCTCCCGGATGAAGCCGGCCTTGAGGAGTCTGTCTACTTCCTCGGCCGCCGCTCGCTGTCGTTCCGGGGCGGAGCCCCGCTTCTTTTGCCTCACGGGTCTGCAGGTTGGTTTCACCTGGAGTCGGTGAACCATGACCTCGGGGTCGATTTCCGGCATGTCGGCGGGCGACCAGGCGAAGACATCCATGTTGGTTCGGAGGAATTTGATCAGGCGCTTCCTTTCGCAGGAGCTCAAGCCAGAGCCGACCTGCACGGTTAGCTCGGGATAATTTTTCTGTACAGGGATTTGGGTAAGAAGCTCACCAGGCTCTACCCGTTTCTTCTAGAGGTCGTTCCGTATGTCTAAGGTTTCAATGGGCAACATGCGATCCATTGCTTGAGTTGGCGTCTCGGCCAGTAGCTCCTGTTGGTTTGACCCTTCAGCTGGTGGTTTTGCTTTGTAGGTCGCCATGTAGCACCGCTTGGCCACCGTCTGGTCTCCACGAGCTTCGCCTATCCCATGATCGGTGGGGAACCACACGAGCAAGTGGTAAGTTGAAACCACAGCCCGAAGGGCATTCAGTCCCGGTCTTCCCAAAATGGCAATGGAGGCTGAAGGCAGGCGGACTACAAGGAAGTCCGTCCTCACAGTGCTTTCTCAAGGGGCGAGCCCAACTGTGACAAGAAAACTGATCTCGCCCTCAACCGGGACTGAGTCCCCGGTAAATCCAACTAGTGGAGCATTCATTCTCCGAAGCTGGTTTTCTGTCAACCCCATTTTTTAATAGGCGTGGTAATACAAAACATTCGCTGAGCTTCCATTATCAACCAAGACGCGCTTTACATCGAATTTATTTACAATCATAGAGATGACCACAGCATCATCGTGAGGGGTCTCAACTCCTTCCAAATCCTCGTCCGAGAATGAGATAGCTTCAGAAGTGTGCGGGCGCTTTGGGGGAATCCCTTCTTCGGCTGGCACTTCAACCGAGCTTCCTCCTCCAATGACATTGATGGTGCTAACGATGGGCCTGTTGTCATTTGAATTTTTGGGCGGCACGGCATTTTCCACTAGCCTTCTTTCCTCACGTCGGTTTCTCACAAACCGATTAAGTACCCCGCGGCGGATAAGCGCCTCGATCTCGTCTCGGAGCTGGAAAATCCTCCGTGTCGTGGCCGTGGTCCCGGTGAAAGCGGCAATACTTTCTGGGGTTGTGCGGGACTCCTACATCCCGCATCGGGGGCGGGGGCCAGAAGAAGTTCCGACCCTCAATCTCCATTAGGATCTCGGCCCGAGGTGCGTTGATGGGAGTGTAGTTCTCGTACCTCCTCGAGTGCATTCGAGGCCGTGGCGGGGATCTCGGTCGAGGCGGGGACCTTGGTCGAAGCCGTCCCTGCTGTCGAGGCGGGCTCCTCAGTCAAGGCAAGTTCCCATACCAGCGGGGAGATCGGCTTCTCGGGCGGCCGCGCTCCTCGCGGCGCTTCCTTTGCTTCTTGGAGGCCGGCTCGGTTGCGCCCTGCCTAGAGGCGTTAGCCTCCTCGGCCTTCGCATATTTCCGAGCTCGGACCAGCATTTCAGTGAAGTCGACGGGGAAGCTCTTCTTGATGGAGAAGAGGAATCTGTAGGAGCGAGCCTCGGTCTTCAATGCCGACATGGCTATCGACTGGTCGAGCTCACGGACCTTCCAGGTCACAGCGGTAAAGCGGTCGAGGTATTCTCTAAGGGATTCCCCCTCCTTTTGCTTGACGTCCAAGAGGGAATCCGATGTTCGCCGCTGGCGCCGACTGGCAGCGAAGTTGGTGGCGAACTACCGGCCGAGCTGTTCGAAGAAAGATATCGAGCTCGGCTTCAGTCCAGAGAACCAAAGCCGAGCGGTTCCCCGGAGGGTGGCTGGGAAGGCTTTGCAGAGGACGGCCTCCGAGGATCCTTGCAATGCCATGAGGGCTCGGTAGCTCTCCAAGTGGTCGAGGGGGTCGGCAGTTCCGTTGTAGGGCTCCACTTAGGGCATTTTGAACCTCGGTGGGACCGGCTCACCCTCAATCTGGTAGGAAAAGGGGGACTTGGTGATAAACTCAAAGTCACCCTCACGCCTTGCGTTCCTGTTATGAAGCGCTTCAATCTGGCACTCTAAGTTCTCGACCTTCCTGTCGAGCTCCCCAACCTGGGGGATTGTCACAGTAGCCTGCTCCGGTTCGTGGCGGTCCGGGGCTGACTCGGCCTCCGAAGGCTGCGGCCTTCTGTCCAGGCTTCTCCCCGGCAATTCTCTCCGGGGAGACGCTCGTTCTTCATTGTTAGCCCTGGAGGAGCCATGAAGATTTTGGCCCTGGAGGATTGGTCCATTTGGAGGAAGCACCGGTTGGGCCAGGGCCAGGGCCTGTGGAGGTAGCATAGGTGAGGCTTCCTCATTCTGCAGGCCTTGGACGGCGGCGGCCAAAGTTTGGACCTGCTGCGCCAGGATGTTGAACTGTTTCGGCTGAACTTGGAGAACCGGGTCGGCCGGAGGCGGTGAGTTCTGGACGGAGTGTCCAGGACTTGGTGGAAGACGCCGGGAAGCATTGGAGGCTCCTTTACTTCTCAACTTCATGGCCACGACTCGAGCCCTTCCTCTAGCGCCAACTGTTGCTGGAAATTGGATCCGGGGGTGACCACTGGGTGAGAAGGGAGGACCTCCGTCGTCTGGCAGTGGGTGGCGATCCGTCGGAGGGCGGCGTCCTCCGCGGGGCCTGCAAAAAGTCGGCGGCAGGGGTTTCCGGCGCCGGCCCTCCGATGCCTAAGTCAGAGGGGAAAAGATATATCGAAGAAAAATGTGTCCAGAGTTTTTTTGTGTCCAGCCCCCCTCAAGGTAGAGGGGTTCTCCTTTTATAAAGGGGCGCTGGGTTACCTATGATGCGACGGGACCAGGTTGCCGTACGACTGAGCACGTTGAATGAATTGGTGCACGATCATGTGAATTAATGTCTCGCCATAGGGGATGAGGTCGGAGTCAGAGATTTGTCACGGCTGACTGGACGCAGCCGAGCTGACTTGCCATGGAGGACTGAAGATCCGTAGACAGCAGGAGCCATGCGCATTAATTGTTAAGTAAGCCGGAGGTCTGCGGAGACCATGCGCATTAATGGTTGAGTAAGCCGGAGGTCTGCAGAGACCATGCGCATTAATTATTGAGTAAGCCGCTCAAGGCGTGGTCCCAAATCGGGCCGTAGGAGGATGTGACCGCAGCGGGAAGTCGGCGAGGTTCAACCTCCGGGGTCAGATGCCTTCCGAGATCGGGTGCTTTCTAGGTCGGGTGTTTTGAGGTTGAGAGCTCCTAGATCGGACGCCTGGTCGGGCGTCAGGTCGGTTGTTCGAGGTCGGGCGCCAGGTCGGTTGTTCGAGGTCGGGCGCCAGGTCGGTCGTCCGAGGTCGGATGCTTCCAATCACGTGTTTTTGGGGGGACTTGTATTTCCCTCAACAGGGCACGCCTTCCGTCCTTTCTCTCATGGGTCTCACCACCTGCTCTCATGGACTTAGAAGGGCATGGAGGCCTTATAATACTAGTAAGTGGTATTATCGTACTTGGTAATGGCTTCATAGCTGATAGCTGACTTATTTTTGTAGGTAGGGTTTCATTATATTTCATAAGAAACTGGAGGTCGTAGTCAACCTATCCAAACTTAAATTAAGTGAAGGCAACGCTATGAAGGATTTTTCCAGGTTAGACCCCAAAAAATTGCGGCCTTTGGTCTTTTCAGTTTCATAGACCCCTTGTTATGTTGTATAAATTTAATAACTAATGTTCAAATAATTACCATTATTTAGGCACTCTACCAGCCTTTATAAATGGGAATAACGAACATCATTTTGACATTTTGCAGTTCATCGGATTAGTATAAAATATTTTAAACTTCAAGTACCCATATGGTTCCCAGAAAAAAAAAGATGCAAGCTATGACATAATTTAATATTCCATTTTCCTTCTGTTGTCCTTGCCTTTTGTGTAAGGTGGCATGAATTACATGGCCTTGGAATAAATGCCATTACTAGGACCAGCATGTAACACACAAGCAACTGGGAAGGCAAGGCGCCGGTATGGAAGAGGTAGTGGGAAAAGTTTTAATATATTTGACTACGCAAACTATAAACTATGGTGGAGATTCGAAGAGTATGTCTTTAAGTTTACAAGTTCTAGAGATCAAGTCCAAATCGACTTTAAAAAACTAGTTTAAGTCCATATCCACTTAGAAAAATAATCTGAGTCTAAATTAAGTTACTCTATTTTATATATATATATATATATATATATATATATCCTATAGCCCCAAGGGAAGAGAGCAACGGATCGTGTCCAATAGATTGCGTGTATTGGGAGCTAGAATTTTGTAAGGAAATTTTGTACTTAATAATCTCCATTTTTTTATAGTGAAGCTTTTGCATCATCTCTACCATGGATATAGGTCAACAAACTAAACTGCATAAATATTATATGCTCTTATTCTTCTTTTGTTCTTCCCTTTTTTTCTTTCATTTTTTGTTCATCTCTCTCCTTGTTGCAACATTCTCCTTTTTTTTCCTTTTTTTTTTTTTTTTTTTTTTTTTTTGCTTCTTCTCTTCTACCCTCCTTTTTCTATTCTCTCTCTTCCATTGAGCTACTATTTCACACCCTTATTGCACGCTAGAACCACAAATGCATGGGATCCTTTATATACAAGAGAAACCACTATTATCCTATTCATAGATATCCCAAAGTACTGATTCCCTACTCTCAACAAGTGGCACTTTGCTACTAGTCTAAAAATGACTATGTTAGTTCGGTGGGCTTCCTAGTGGTAATAGGAGTCATCATGTCTTGTAATGTTCACCAGGGCTACCAAGCCAAAAAAGAGATCTGGTAGATGCCCTCAAAGTCATCTCTCGTCTAGCACATTTCTCCTGCTTGAATCTATTTAATATACCACCTTTAGTTACACTCTTTCAAAAACATCTCAAGATACCTATACTGTAACAATGGTAAAAGTGACTTTGGATGTCAGTTTATTTGCATCTAAATCTTGAGAATCTCATCTCAACCTTGCTACAAGTATTGTTGATAATCCACCTATACTTGTATGTCAGTGTGTCCGAACCAATAATATATGTCACTCTACGATTAGTCTTTCATCAATATCATGATGCCATGTGTCACCTTTAGAATTCTACGTCATACTAAATACCCATAGTCTAGAATCTAATGCACCAGGTAAAATCAAATTGTTCTGCATCTAGGGAATATACAATACCTAATTTAGAGTTGCACCTGACATAGGCAGAAGGGTGCCAATACAAGCTTAATTATTGAGCTTCAAAGCGACACTTTGGAAGTAAAAGCAAAACTATAAGCTAACAAAAGAACTAGAGCTTTATGGGAAACTACAAGAGAATTATAAGTTAAAAGTTAAACTAAAAGGCTAACTAGAAATAGAACTAGAAGTTAGAGTTAGCTTTACCATGTTATCCAAGACTTCGTCAACTCCTATAATCTATTAGAAGTCTCTGAAGGATACTATGACTTGTTAGAATCCACAAACTTGTGATCATTATTCTCCAAAGTAATCCATCTGGGATTGCTATAGATTCGACTAGAGCAAATGGGGAATCCACCAAGCAAGAAGAGAAACATAGAAGTTCACTTGGGATAAGATACTTCATTATTAGAGATTTAAGTACCTAAGAATTTGTAGTTATACTATAGATTCTACAAGAGTACTATCGATTCTATTGGAGTATTTGATCCAGGAGAATCACTAGACTTAAAGTGGACTATTTTGGTCACTATGAATATAGCCATGTAGAGTCCAGGAGCGAAATCTGCCACTTCAGAAAGCCGAATAGCATTGCTAAACTTTTGAAGATCATAAATTAGTCACACGGCACTTGATTGAGATTATCTCTTCTTTCGAATTAGGTAGCTTTTCAAAATCTATCACGTAACCCCAATCTCCTATGAGATTAAAATGGGTTGAAATTCCATGGTTTAAGTTCCAAAATAAATTGGTCAAACTAAAAATTTTCTTTTTAGAAAGGACTTTGACCAAGCATATCTTTTGATCTAAAAAGAATTAGATGGAGTGACAGCTAGCAAAGTTGATATAGAAGTCAAAATCTTCCATCTGTAAGATTTTAGTTTTTTTTTTTTTTCTACTAGCCATTATTTTTTTGAAAAATCTAGTACTATACGAACTAAGAAAGAAATTCGATCTGAATTGTGCAAGGTTGGACCTCACTACCATTTTAAATAGAGTAGATGTACCTTAGTTTTGGATCATCAATTAATCAATGAAAGAAAAAATAACATAAATCCTACTTCATCAATTTTTTCACCTTTTTCTAAATTTTTTTTGAGATATTCAAGTTGAGAAGGTTGAAATTTTTTTTTCTTCTGTCCAATATGATCAAGTTGGTAGCTGAGCTTCAATCCTCTTTACATTTATGAGGTTCTTAATGTATGGACTAGTACAAGCAAATAGAAGAAGGTCTATCCATGCTTGAAGTACATCGAAGGATAAAGGCAAGTGTGGCTGCTAGTTCTACTCCAACAGATGATGAGGTTAAGGGATATCTCACACGATTGGAGAAGAAGATTTTTCAACTCACCAAGGTCATGTCACCTTCAATACAAGCACTAGTAACTCCTGTAGCAAAGCTATCTTCTAAGTTTGGAGATGAGGACATATTATCTAGCAAGGAGGATAAGCAACCCATAAGCACTCAAAAGCTCCTCTTCAACCCTTCAAAGTTGAAGCTCGAATCGAGATCCTTATATATGATAGAGCTATTGATGTAGAAAAGTTGAATAACTAGCTAGACAAGTTAAAGCCTACTTCACTATCTATAGATACTCTAGTATCTAGAAGGTAGCTTTTGCTCGCCTCAAGCTTTCTAGCTATGCTCTTGCGTGGTAGAATTTGTATATAAGAAATAATGACATCTATAGCCTAACGTGGAGCCAATTCAAGGACCTAATCAGGAAGCAATCCTATCAAGTTGGTCACAAGGAGGATTGGAGGATCAAGTGACAGTACCTTTGGTAGAAATATGATCAATCTACCCAGGATTACACTAGTTTCACATGCAAGCCATCTCACTCGGGATCTCTATCGATGGTCATGAAGTCTTTATGACGTATGTTGGAGGTTTTTATAAGAGCATCTGGAAGGAGCTAAAGCTCTTCAAAATTAAAGATCTTGGCAAAGCTAGCATGAAGACCATGAAAATCTTGGAAAAGAATCAGCATACAAAAGGAAAGAAGGGAAATAGGTTTAAGAAAGGTAGCAAAAAACCTAGCCAAAAGGTGAAGTAAATTAAGCAAGAAGCAGGCCAACATAACTCAAAAAAAGTATTATGACCATCGTAACATCGGTCGACACATTACAGAGAAGTGTTGGAAGCTTCAACCTGAGTTGCTATAGAAGAGGAAGAAGCCAAAGGATAACGATTCCAAGAAGAAAGAAAAGATGGTCCTTAATATGGCTGAGGTTGTGGAGCTGTCTGAGCTTGAGAAAGTAGACTTTGTACTGATGGTGAGAAGACCCGAGATAACAACTAAGGTAGACTTAGAGGCACTAGATGAACTCTTTTACCGAAAGATTCAGGTGAAGCAAAGCTTTATCAAGGATATTATAGATCTTAAAAACTAGAAGAACCTCATCTTTAAAAGTCCAATTCAAAAAATAGAGTTGTATACCAAGCCTTATCTGTATCCCTACTCTCTCTAGTGGATTCATAAAGATATCAAGTTGAAGATCACCAAGTAATATACCTACAAATTTGCAATTATTGAGAAGTACATTGATGAGGTAATATGCAAAGTCATTTCTTTAGAGGTTTGCCAATCATCCTTGGGACCCTTTATCTTTAGAATCGAGAAGCAATATTCTGTAGGCGAAAGAGACATTTTATAATCAATGCCTCGAGAATGTAGGTAGATGGAGACCCTACAACTACTACCCAGGTGAAGCGACTTGTTTATGTTGATGGTCATACAAGAAGCATATCCCACTCAGAAGAAGTCAAGCTTTCACTTTTTAGTTCCATAGATCCATCAACCAAGATCGAGATTGAGAGGAATTCATCATTGTCATCAACGAGAAAGGATGGAAAGGAGCATCCCTACTGGGAATTTCCACAATCTACTTAGCTTGAATCTCTAAAAGAAAAATAGTATAAGAAAATAAATCCTTTGCAGCAATGTATAAGCATCAAACCATGCCTAAGTAATCTTCATCGCTAAGTTAAATACAGAGTCTCAATTGTTCTTCCAAAGAATAATTACTTCATTTGCCAAGTAACCACTAAATAGGCTCGGGGTAGCGAATCAAAGAATTCCATGTAGGATCATTTCATAGGATAAATAGGGCATAAAAAACAATGCCAAGAAGGGCAAATTCTAAGAGTCAAGGTCAAGATACATTGAGAATAATTAATCAAATACTTCTAGATAGGATCATTTTGTAACTTAGAAAAAATGAATCAAAGAGTTCTGAATATGATCATTTTGTAGCTCAAAAAAGACAACGAAAAGTAAATTGAACTTAGGAAAATAAAGTATGGAGCTGAAGATAGATTGGCAACAAATGAAAGAGTTCTAGGTAAGATTATTTTGTCTTTCGGAGACTCCAACTCAAATGGAACTAGATAGGATCATTTTGTAGCTTAGAAAAAATGCCAAAAAGAAAAGAAAAAGGGTCATTCCAATGATGATATTTGGGGTCTCTCTCATCCAAAGCAAGAGAACTCTAATCTAGTCTTTATGGTAGGGATTTGCAGCACAACATTACAAGAGTTTCTTTTATTCTTCAAAACCATATAACCTCTACTCCATGTTTAAGAAAAAAATCCTTTCCAGCATTGTATAAGCATCCAAGAACAACTAAGCAATCCTCATCTTCGGATTAGATATAAATTTTTGGTTGTTCTTCCAAAGAATTATCACCCTATTTACCAAGTGACCTCGAAATAGGCTAAGTGCAATGAATCAAAGAATTTCATTTAGGATTGTTTCGGACAATAACAGAACAATAACAATGCTGAGATGCACTTCTAAGTACTGAGGTTAAGATATAGCCTGAGCAGGGCCGGCTGGAGCCTTAGGCGACCGAGGCGGTCGCCTAAGGCCCCGGGCCAATGGAAGGCCCCCGGGAGGTGGAGAGAGAGAGAGAGATAGAGAGAGAGAGAGAGAGAGGGAGGGTCGGTCTGACCGTGACCAAAAGGAAGCAAAGGCCCCATATCGAGTCTTCCCCCTTGATGGAAGGGAGGTGGAGAGTTTCTTGGCCTGCAGAGGGGAAATTTAGGAAGTTGGGGACGGTAGTTTTGTTTTGGATGGAGAGAGAGAGAGAGGAGGGATTTGGTTGGCTTGATACACGCCTGAAACCACTCTTGTCTTTCATCCCTTCTCTTGTTTGGTTTTGGTCTTGGTTTTCCTTCCCTCACATTACTCCTGATCCAGCTGGGCCATCAGGAAGAAAGGGGGATTGGAAATGGACTTCTTGGAGGGTGGAGATTCTTTTAATTTTCTCCTCTCGGTTTCTTCTCCCCTCTTGGGTGGTAGAGAGAGAAGGAGGGAGGGGGTTGAATGGCTGCTGTGCTGTGATGTTGCGGTTGCTGCTTGGGTACTCACTTGAAGGGGAGATGGAGGGATGGGACTTTTATTAATTAGATGGAGTCAATTTCCCATAATGCCCCTACTTTCTTTTATAGAGAAGCTCCTTTCTGGGCAAATACTTTTCTTTACCTTGACCATGAAGTGCCATGGGATGACCTTTTCCTATTCCACTCTTGCTTGACATGATAAACAATATTGCCAAGCATTATCTCAGTTATTTAATCAGTTTTATGGCCCTTTTTTTAGGATAATTACTTTTCTGCACTTCCATTCAAAAATAATATTAAATTAAAAAAATTTCTTGCCTATCTTTATTAGATTCATGTATCTTTGTTGAAATAGTGTACTTGATAGCTATCCATTTTCATATCATTTTTTTAAATATTTTATATTTATTAAAAAAAATTATTATTAAAAAAAAGGCCTCATTCATTGGATTCGCCTTAGGCCCCCAAATGTATTGGGCCGCCCCTGAGCCTGAGAGTCATTAAACAAAGAGTTCTAGATAGGATCATTTTTTTAAGAAAAACTGTGAGAAGTTTAATGAAACTAGGAAAAATAGAGACTTGAACTCAAAATAGATTGGGAGCAACAATTGTAAAAGTTCTAAGTAGCATCATTTTGTTTTTCATAGACTAATAAAATAGGAAGCAGAATTTTGTAGGTTAAAAAATGCAAAAGAAAATTAAGGGGCGTTCTAGGAATCGAACTCGCAACATTTCCCACCCAAAGCAGGATTCATACCACTAGACCAAATGCCCTCTAAAAATTAAAGTAGTCTAGACTCCATGGTTAGATGGAAAGAGTGACTAATTGAAATATAGGAAAATTTTTCATTCTGGGGGAACCTCAGAACTTCTTTTTAAGATAAAGGTTTTCAGCATAACATCATAAGATATTGTAATCTTCAAAGCCTTCTAACTATTAATCCATATTTAAAAAAATTCCTTTCCAGCAATGTATAAACATCCAAGCATGCATAAGTAATCCTCATCTCTAAATTAAATACAGCATCTCAGTTGTTCTTGCAAAGAATACTCACTTTGATTGCCAAGTGACCTCCAAATCGGTTGAGAGTAGTGAAACAAAGAATTACATGAAGGATAATTGAATAGGACAAATAGGGAATAGAAACAATGCTAAAAAGTGCAAATTCTAAGAATAGAGGTCAAGATAAATTGAGAGTGATCAATCAAATAGTTCTAGATGACATCATTTTGTAACTTGAAAAAAAAAAAAATTGAGCAGGATCATTTTTACTAAGAAAAATGGATTAAAGAGTTCCAGATAGGATCATTTTGTAGCTCGAAAAAAAAAACCGAGAAGTGAAATGAACTTAGGAAAAATAGAGAATTGAGATGAAGATAGACAGCCAACAAATGAAGAGTTTTAGGTAGGATTATTTTGCCTTTCAGAGACTCCAATGAAATCGGAACTAGATAGGATCATTTTGTAGCTTAGACAAAAAAAGTAAAAAAAAAAAGAAAAAAGGGCCACTTTGACGATCATACTGGGGATCTCTCTCTCATCCAAAGCAAGATAAATCGAAGATCTAATCTATTCTTTAAGGTAGAGATTTTCAGAATAACATCACAAGAGTTTACTTTAATCTTCAAAAAAAAAGTGTTAAATATTAGAGATTCTAACCTCTAATCCATATTTAAGAAAAAAAAATCCTCTCCCGCATTGTATAATCATCCAAGCATGCCTAAGTAAGCCTTCTTTGAATTAAATATAATGTCTTTGTTGTTCATCCAAAAAATTATCACTCAATTTACCAAGTGACCTCCAAATAAGCTAAGTGCAATGAATCAAAGAATTCCATGTAGGATCATTTCATATGATACGGGAACAATAACAATGCTGAGAAGTGCACTTCTAAGAATCGATGTTAAGATATAACTTGAGAGTGATTAATCAAAGAGATCTATGTAGGATTATTTTGTCTTTCAGAGACTCCGATGAAATTGGAACTTTATAGGATCATTTTGTAGCTTCAAAAAAAAAAAAACCAACAAGAAAAGAGAAAAAGGCCATTCTGAAGATCAAACTGGGGATCCTTCTCCTCCAAAGCCAGATAAATCTAACTCTAATCTATTTTTTAAGTAATGGATTTTCAGTGTAACATCACAAGAGTTTCTTGTAATCCTAAAAATCTACTAATCTTTAATCTATATTTAAGGGAACAATCCTTTCCAGCATTGTGTACGCATCCAAGCATGACGAAGTAATCCTCATCTTTGAATTAAATATAAAGTCTTGGTTGTTCTTCCAAAGAACGATCACTCTATTTACCAATTAACCTCCAAATAGGCTAAGTGCAATGAATCAAAGAATTCTGAAAGATAAATACATTAACATAAGCAAGGATTACGGATCACTTACAGTTTTTCCCTTTGGTTTGATTCACTGATCGAGGAGTGGATTTTACCAATGAAAATCTACTGTTTTCCACAATCTATATGCCCAAAACACTTGCATAGAATCTCTTAATCATGCACTTAAAAAATGAAGCCTTACATTCATATATATATATATATATATATATATATATATATATATATATATATATATATATATATATATATATATATATATGACTTCAATGCATAACTGTCAATAGACAGTTTCAGGGTTGGAGAGATGTCTATGGAAAGACATCTCTTTTGGACATGAGATCATGTCTTTTGGTTAACCGGTTTGGTTGAACCATCATGGGTGGACCAAACCGGTTTTTCCAACAT
This sequence comes from Phoenix dactylifera, assembly GCF_009389715.1. Lineage (NCBI taxonomy): Eukaryota > Viridiplantae > Streptophyta > Magnoliopsida > Arecales > Arecaceae > Phoenix > Phoenix dactylifera. Next base: position 716,637 of record NW_024067697.1, read on the forward strand.
CTCCCACTCACACATGATGGGTTCAACAGTGTGAGTTTTAACCATTACGAACAAGTCTTTTCTCTGTGATTTTCATACAGGCAAATAGATCGTGCGACCAGCATACCAAAAAAAAATGATAATGAGCTCACACTACCATACATCTGTTAGAAATATATAGTAGTTCAGTAGAGTAAGTATGCAGTACCCCAGAACATTTAAGTCACATTTCAAGTACCTCATGATCTCACTTTAACTTATCACATTACTTGTTTTCTATTTTGTATTCACAATCATGCTTTAACACGTAGTCAAGATGATTGGTCGACCAGTGAATACAACAAAGAAATGAGACACAAAATGATCTTCTTTTCAATCTCGAATCTCTTAATTGTAGTTTAGTTGCTTTTCCAGATACGTCCCAATAAATCGAATCAAGCATGATTGCAGGTAACATTCCAAGATAGCATACACTGAACTAAATCTCAAGAAACAGTAAAAGTAATAAGGGTACTAACAGAGATAATTATAGCCTCAGGGCTCACACAACGAGAGAGAAGAGATCAATTCTCTCGTTACCCTTATTGGTCGAATTATGCACATGTGGTATGAAGCACATGTTATGGTATTTTTTTTCTTTTTCATGGAGCGTATGTTGATTCTTATTATATGAAATACCATACAAATGATAGTTCAGACACACTTAGTGTCCAACTTGAGTTCACCACTCTACTTTCTTTCTCATTATTACTATAGAACTCACATCTGGCATTTAAAACAGACAAGGTGAGTTGTGGGTTTACTCACCTTCGGTCACAAAATATTACATAGTGACCTCATCTTGATTTACTATCAAGGCGACACTAATTTTAAGCTTAAGCTCATAAATACGTTATACTTAAAGTTGTCTCATCCCTATCAACCACAAGTTATAGAGGCGATTGCCCGTGTGAGAAGGCCAATCTAATTTCTGTCCAACATACATTTCTTTAAATGAACTAATCAAATGCACTAAGCATTAACGCATATATATATATATGCATATGTGTGTGCTTAAAAAAAAAATAAGAACTTAGCATTAATATGAATTCATACATGTGAATCCCAAATGAAAAATTAAAATATTTCATTATTCAAACCATTAAGTACATCAAAGTCTACGAAGACCTAAAGATTTCACATGTCTTACAAATACATTTCTAGGAATAGATTTAGTAAACGGATCTGCGATCATTTGATTCGTAGTATGTACTGTATGTTTACTTTCTTTTGTGCAACCATGTCTCTCACAAAGTTATACTTTGTATCAATATGTTTGGTCTTTGAGTGATATTTGGGATCTTTTGTATAAGCTATCGATGCCTGGCTATCACAATGTACTAGTACTGGATATGCAGCATTTTTCATAACCCCCAAATGATTAAGAAATCTCTTTAACCAAACTGCTTCTTGTACTGCCGCTGAAGAAGCTACAAATTCAGCTTCCATCGTGGACAAAGCTATACAAGTTTGTTTCTTACTACTCCATGAAATTGCCCCATTACTTACTAAGAAAACATAACCAGAGGTTGATTTTCTTTCATCCAAATCACCTCCCCAATCAGCATATGTATAGCCTTCAAGATGCAAATCATTTCTTTGATAACATAACGAATAATCCGCAGTACCTTTTAGATATCTCAATATCCTTTTGACCGCTTTCCAATGGTCATGGCCAAGGTGTGATTGATATCTACTTACCATACCAACTGTAAAGTAGATATCTGGTCTTGTACACATCATTGCATATATAAGACTTCCAACTACACTGGAATAGGGAACTCTTTTCATTTGCTCTTCTTCTTGTCGAGTCTTCGGACACATTCTCTGGCTTAACACTTCAACTTTTGCAATGGGAGTATCAATGGGTTTACAATCTTGCATATGAAACTGTTCAAGAATTTTCTTTATATAAAGCTCCTATGAAAGAGATAATAACCTTTTTGAACGATCTCTTTCAATTTTAACCTCAAGAATATAGTTAGTTTCTCCCATGTCCTTTATTTCAAAATTCGTGAACAACCAATTCTTAACTGATGCTAAGAATTCTTTATCATTAGCAGCCATTAGTATATCATCCACATAAAGTGATAAAATCATAAATTTGTCTTTGGATCTTTTAATATAGACACAGTGGTCTTCATCAATCATGGCAAAATCATATGATATGACAGCCTGATGAAATTTTATATTCCACTATCTAAAAGATTGTTTAAGGCTATAAATCGACTTCAAAAGTCTACAAACTTTGTGCTCTTGGCCTTCTTTAATAAAACTGATAGGTTGTTCCATATAAATTTCTTCTTCCAATTCTCCATTGAGAAAAGCTGTTTTTACATCCATTTGATGTAATTCAAGATCCAAACTAGCTGCTATGGCTAAAATTATGCGAATTGAGGTGAATCTCACAATAGGAAAAAATGTCTCTTCATAGTCAATCCCCTCTTGTTGTGTATAGCCTTTTTCTACAAGGCGTGCCTTATATCTTTCTATTGTGCCATCTGCCTTGTGCTTTATTTTGAGAACCCATTTGTTTCCAATTGCTTTCCGACCTTTTGGAAGATCAACCAACTTTCAAACTTAGTTTGATCTCATTGACTCCATTTCTTCTTCCATTGCTTTCATCCATTGCTCTTTTGCAGGACATTTAAGAGCTTCATCAATATTTATCGGTTCACCTTCCTCTTGCGATGTAACAAGAAATGCTTCTCCTTCAATCTCAAATCGTCGACGGGGAACTAATCCATAGTTACTTTTTTGTAATTGAGATTGTTGTGAAATAAATTCATCATTTCTTGAATCTCTCCCACTTGAACCAGATGTTGTTGATGGATTTTCAATATTTTTCACCAATTGAGTTTGATTAAACAAATTATCATGGTCCTTTATTCAAATAAAGATAAACCTTTATTTATTTCACCCTGATTTGGAAAATCATTTTCCAAAAATATGGCATTATGAGATTCAAACTCAGTAATACTTCCATTATCAGTGTTACCAACGAACACATATCCTTTGGAGGTTTTAGAGTATTGAATAAAAATACTCTTTTTACCCCTTGGACCCAATTTTCTATATTTATGAGAAGAATCATGAATATATGCAGCACATCCCCAAGGTCTTAAATTACTTAGGTCAGGTTTGTGACCATTCCATAATTCATATGGGGTGGAAGTTACTGATTTTGAGGGCACTAGGTTAAGTACATATGCAGCTGTTAATAATGCGTCACCCCAATAGGTGATCGGCAAATTAGCTTGTGCCTTCATAGACCTAACCATTTCCAATAGGGTTCTATTTCTTCTTTCCGCAACACCATTTTGTTGTGGAGTGCTAGGAATAGTTAACTGTCTGCCTATTCCCTTTTCATCACAAATTTGTTTGAACTGATCAGACAAATACTCACATCCACGGTCAGTTCTTAACACTTTGATTTTCCGGTCTAATTGATTTTCAACAAAGTTTAAATATCTTATGAAGCAATCTAATGCATCAGATTTGTGAGATATCAAATAGACATAACTGAAACGTGTATAATCGTCAATAAATGTGATGAAATAAGAAGCCCCATGTCTTGCCCTTACATTCATCAGCCCACAAATGTCAGAATGAATTAATTGCAATGGAAAATCGGCTCTAGTTCCTTTACCAAAATGGTTTTCTTGCTGTTTTTCCTGCTAAGCAATATTCACATATAGTTAGATTAACCTTTTCAACAGGGCCTAAAAATCCCTCTTTGGCTAATCTGTTCATTCGTTGTTGCCCAATGTGACCTAACCTAGCATGCCAATATTTTCATCCATGTTTGGATTACTAGTAGATGTAACAAAGAAAAAAACAGTACTTATTACATTACACATACTATAATCAGTATCAAGTACAATAAAACCATTTAGTACATAACCAGATCCATAATAAGTTGTCCCTAGTAATATGTCTATACCATTACCATAAATATTTAAGATATAGCCAAACTTAAGTAACATAACAACAGAAATTAAGTTTCGCCGAATATCTGGAGCATATAATACATCATGTAGAATTAAGGGTTGACCACCTCGCATATTCAATTTGCAGGTGCCAATCCCCTTTACTTCAACTCTTGAATTATTTCCCACATATATCCATCTTGCTCCTTGTGGAATTCAACGATATTCCACGAAAGCGTCTCGATCTCTTGCTACATGGTCTGTGGTCCCTGAGTCTACAGTCCACAAAAGATGAGATTCAGCTAAGAACAGAACTTGAAACATAAGACATACTTATATTTGTGCTAAGGGTTTTTACCTTCTTTGCCTCGGAGCATTCACGAGCAAAGTGACCTTTCTTGCCACAGTTGTAGCATCTCAATTTTGCTTTGTTCCTCTTAAAAGGGCGCTTTCTTTTACCCGGCTGGCTATGCTCGAGCTTCTTAGAGGTCTTGCCATTACCATTGCCTTTCTTAAAATGACCACTAAAATGCTTTCACTTGAAGCCCGAAGCTCCTTGCGAACTAGTGTTAGCCATATACACTTCATTAGTGGTTTTATTTGCCTCAAGACGGTCTTCCTCCAATTCCAGATGACGACCAGCATCAGTGAAAGTTCTAATGCTTTCATTATGGGTTAAGTAAACTTTCATGTGCTCCCAACTGTGAGGCAAAGATCGAATTACAGCTTGAACTTGTTGTTCATCAGTTAGCAAATGTCCAGCATCTCGCAATTCACTTATTATATTCGACATTTTCCTTAAATGCTGCTTCATATTATTATTAGTGTGTTTCTTATATGTGTCGAACTTGATGGTCAGCTGCCTAAGTTTGGTGACAGAAGTTCCACCAAACTTTTCTTTTAATGCTTCCCATATTTTCTTTGCCATCTCAAAAGGCCTGAACTCTCGCATGATATCATTTTCCATGCTACTCAGCAATGTAATATGAGCAATTGAGTTCTTCTTTTTCTAGGCAATATAAGCCTCCTTATCTTTTATGTGTTGAACCGTTATTCCATCCTCAGGCTCATTCATGGTATGGTTTAAGGTTTCCAGCGCCTCTTGTTCCTCTAATACATATTGGATTTTCATTTGCCATATTTCATAATTCTCACCATTCAATTTCTCACCCTTATTAAGTTTAGCTACTATATTCTTAGATGCTAAAGTCATTGCAGAAAACTAAATTTCTATATAAAGATAAACATACATACAATTAATGCCAAGCACAACACATATTTTTCTTTGCCACTAAACACAAATAAAAATTAATGCTAATTCACATAATGGCATGGAATTGAAAGTTCACTATAAACATTAATTTTGATTCTTAGCAGACAAAGTTCTAGTTCTTAAGACAAATTATATAGTAAGTCTTAGAACTCCCACTTAAAACATGTATACTAAAACATTAAAATTATATAAACATGGAGACATTTATTATCATTAAAAAAATTTAAATAATTAATACACAAGTAAGGAATATAAGTTATTCTAGCTTCGACTAGTTTTCAACTAGCGATTTTGCCATCTAAGAACCCGAACCCTTCTTGGAATAGTATCCTCAATTTCTTTTTGAATCATAGTTGATACTAATTGTTCAATCCAAGGAACAATTATTCTACTAATGGTATGACCTCCAGCTACTGTTAAAATCCCACTAATCTCATGCATTAAGTACTCTTTTATAAATGCTCTCACCAATCGAGCATAATCTCTCACTGCTAAGGAATTCCAAAGATCTCTTAGAACTTGTTGCCATGATCCAAATAGAGAATCATACAACACTTGGTACCGTTGATGTTGACATAACGCATGTCCTAGATGAATCATTTCTTCCATCATATAATGAATAGTTTGTACATGTAAAATCATGTCATCATTAGGATCCATCCTTATAACTCGTAATGTGTGCCCTCGGAACCCTTACTAAGAGTGGTACTCATGGCATTATTTCCTACAACAACTGTAGAAAAAAATGCTTAGGTATAACACTGAAATATAATAACACACAATTAAAGGATGCGGGAACATTCAATTTCAAAATTTCCAAATGTCATACATACAATCACGGTATGAGAAAAATTTCAGGATTTATTTATTTATTTATTTATTTATTTATTTATTTTACTGATCAAAAAAAATTCCTATAATTTTAACTCATTTTCGAATATAAAAATAATAGAAAATTATTTTTTATTCAAAAAAAATATTTTAAAAATTACAAAAAATTAGGAAATTAATTAATTATTATTATTATTATTATTATTATTATTATTATTATTATTATTATTTTGAATCCAACGGTATAAACTACGTCTCAATATACTTCTCCAAACCATGTTTGCGAATTTTCTCTTCAGAAAAATATCACGGATTCCATGGCTCCAGAAATAGCCCATATTATTTAAACAAGTGAATGTAATTCTTGGTGGGCAATGTACTAAACTCTTCACCCATCCCTTCACTCCCACTGCCCAACTTGGAATGGGGAGAACCAGCCTCCTCCCATAGGCCCCACATGCAAGTGATTGGGAAGTCAAAGAGAGAGAGCCATCTTTGTTTAAATATTATATTCTTCCCAACGTAACCCATCTCTCCTCCTTTCTCTTCTTCAAGATGTTCGGATGAAAAAACAGTAAGAAGAAGATGAGGAGGGGAGAAAAAAAGGGGTTTTGGGGCAGTTGGGCTTCCTTTTTTCATGAGGTGGCCGCGTGGGAGATGCCATCCGTGAGCCGCTTAGAGGTCGCGCCACTGTGCAAAGGGGAGGTCTTCTTCACATGAAAAAAAAATTTGCAGAAACAAGCCTGAAATTTTCGGGCCTTTTTTTTCCTCCATAGTGAACGAAATTGAGTGTATTATATATGGATGGAAAGCTTGTTTCAAGGGCTTTCCATTGATATAAATTTCGTTTCCCAAAACAAACTGTGGGGAAAGTTATCAAGGTTCAAAGTTTCGGATTTTTGATCTTTATGAACTTATATCTCTCAAAAACCAGTGCACCAAATATCACCAAACTTTTCAGATATTATCTACATATCATATAGTATCGTCATTCAAAAAATCACAGCCTAACTCTGTGTGTAAACAAAACCGCCATTAATGGCCATTCAAGGTGGTGAGTGCAAGAGCAATGGATCTAAGATGTTAAAACATGTAATATCCACTCCAAAACATTTCAGAAATCGAACAAACATGCTCTGATACCAATGAAAGATAAATATATTAACATAAGCAAGGATTACGGATCACTTACAGTGTTTCCCTTTGGTTCGATTCACTGATCGAGGAGTAGATTTTACCAATGAAAATCTATTGTTTTCCACAACCTAAATGCCTAAAACACTTGCAGAGAATCTCTTAATCACGCACTTAAAAAATGAAGCCTTACATTCATATATATATATATATATATATATATATATGACTTCAATGCATAACTGTCAATAGACAGTTTCAGAGTTGGAGAGATGTCTATGGAAAGACATCTTTTTTGGACATGAGATCATGTCTTTTGGTTAACCAGTTTAGTTGAGCCATCATGGGTGGACCAAACCGGTTTTTCCAACAAATTCCATTTAGGATCTTTTCATACAATAAGGGACAATAACAATGTTAAGAAGTGCACTTCTAAGAATTGAGGTTAGGATATAACTTGAGAGTAATTAATCAAAGAGTGCTAGATGGGAACACTAAAAAAAAATAGTGAAAAGTAAAATGAAATTGGGAAAAAATAGAAAATTGAGCTTAAGATAGATTTGAAGCAACAAATGAAAAAGTTCTAAGTAGAATCATTTTGTTTTTCATAGACTAATAAAATTGGATCCAGAATTTTGTAGCAGAAAAATTGCAAAAAAATTTAAGGGGCATTCCGAGAATCGAACTCGGGACCTCTCGCACCCAAAGCGAGAATCATACCACTAGACCAAATGCCCTTAAACTTTAATTTATTGGACTTGTATGATGGTAAAATCTATTACAGTCCCTTTTTAACCAACTACATTGCTATTTGTTAGGAAGTTTACGCTCCCAATACTTTCACATAGAGGCAACGCATGAAATGAGTCTGAGGATGATAATGTTATTTTGATGATTAACACAACCATTGAGGCCATATCAAATTAGAAATGCAAATTAACTCGATACATCATTGATAAATAGCACATCCTTGATACACTCATGATACATTAGGACTATATGGTCAAAACCACTCTCAAGAATTGATAAACGAGATAAAATTTGTAATAGAGAATGGTAGAAAGATTAAGAATCCATTTTGGCAAAGTTTCACGTTAAAATACCTAAAAAGGCAATTCGGTAATTTCAACTATTAAGGGTATGAAACTCTATTGTGCCTTGCATCGTAATTTGCTTGAAATATCATATTATTGTTTCAATGTGTATAACTAACCTTCAAAGTACAGAAAAACATGGTTAGAGTCGACCCCAATTAGTTTGGAGTCGATCCCGATACATTTGGCACGCCTTGGAACGAAGTGGCACGCCTTTGGAACACTTGGCACAGAGTAGGAGTCGACCCTAGAAGAGATGGAGTCGACCCTGGCATGTTTTAGAAATATTCTGGCACATTCTAGAACTTATGGCATGGATGAACAGTACTAGGGTCGACCCAAGTGAAAGTTGAGTCGACCCCATCTTCAAGCCTCAAGAAAACAAGTCTCTGGAATCCCTGAGAGGGTCGACCCCAATGGAACTTGAGTCGACCCCACCTTGAGTCGACCCAACCTTGAGTCGACCCAAAAAGAGTTGAGTCGACCCAAGTGAAGGAAGGCTGAAATACAAAGTTCTGTGTTTTCTGAGATGGTCGACCCAAGAAAAGCTTGAGCTGACCCAAGTCTGATGAACAGTGGTTTGGGTCGACCCCAGGAAAGTTTGGGTCGACCCAAGCACGGGCAGAAGCATAACAGCTAGTTATGCAGAAGTGCTTTTTGGACTCCCAACGGCTATAAACGGCTAGTTTCTTCAATCCAACGGTCAGAAAGGACTATTTGGAGGTTGGAGAAGTATTTAAGAGGAAGTATTCATCAGAGGAAGAAAACTTTGGAAAATACATCAAGTGCATTCAAGAGAAAACCCTAGCAACGCAAGCTTCATTCAATTGCTTCATTCAAAGAGCCAAAAGAAAGTGGTTGAGCAGATTCCAAGAGACATTAAGAGCTCCACCAACCCTTGAAGAGTGAAGCAATCTTGACAAAGAAGAGAAGAGCCTTATTAAAAGGATAACTATATTCTAAACTCTTCTTTGTAGCTCATAATTATTTTATTTGCTCATTTAGGAGCTTTAGTTTCTTGTTCTTTATTCTTGTTGTAAGGTTTGTTGGTAAGCCCGTAAAACCAACATCGTAGGTTGTTGGTAAGCCCGTAAAACCAACGTAGGTTGTTGGTAAGCCCATAAAACCAATTGTGAAGGTTCGTTGGTGAGCCCGTAAAACCAACACAGGTTCTTGGTGATCCCGAAAAACCAAATTGTAAAGGTTTTGGATTGTGAGCCCGGAAAACAATCCTACTGTAATTCGAGGGATTATAGTAAAATTCCCAAAGGGACGCTTGGGGAGTGGACGTAGGTGCCTTGGGGTGCACCGAATCACTATATATCGTTGTGTTTGTGTTGTACTTGTTCTTATGCTTATTCTTGCATAATCTTTCATCTTTACTCTCATTTAATTCATTCAAGTAATTTAAGAAAACATTCACCGCACTTAACCAAGAAAACATTTAAAGCACCAAAAATTTAGAAAAACCCAATTCACCCCCCCCCCCCCTCTTGGATTGTCACCTTGGGCAACAAGTGGTATCAGAGTCGGTGCTCTATAATTCCTTGCCTTTTTTATTTTGACCTAACCGTCAAAGAGCCAAAGATCATGACAACTCAAATAGATAGTTTTCTAGAAGAGGAACAATTAATTGATCGACCTCCACTATTTAATGGCATAAACTACACATATTGGAAAGCACGCATGCGCATTTTCTTTCAAGCACATGACTATGATTTATGGAGTATCATAGTCAACGGGCTAGACACAAACACTAATCATGATAAGAAAATGGCACAGCAAAATGCAAAAGCAATGAATATTCTATATTGTGCATTAGATGATAGTAAACTTAATAGCATATCTTTTTGCATAACTGCTAAGGAAATCTGGAATATGCTTGAAGTTAAATATGAATGCACTAACATTTCTAGTGAATTTGAAACTAGCTCCGAAGAAGAAGAGCAACAAACTAAAATTGAAAATCTATGCTTTGTGGCACATGAAGATGAGGTATGTACTCGAATACAAAGTGATTTCTCATTCAAAAATCAAGTACATACTGAAGCTCAATCTGATTTTACATTTGATGAACTTCATGATGTATTTTCTGATTTATACTTAGAATACAAGAAGCTTAGTTTAAAGAATAAAAGGCTACATCTGAAAATGTCAGAAGAAAGAAATTCTACTGCTGAAATGAAAGACAAATTAAATTCTGAGAATGAACACTTAAGATTAAATTCAGAAGAATTGATTCAGAAAAATCAGAATTTAATTGAAGAAAATCAAAACTTAAGTGAAAAAGTTAACCAACTAAAATCTTTTATTAACAAATTCACTGTAAGTTCAGAAAGATTAAAAACGATGTTTGAAAGCCAACATGCTATTTTTGATAAATCAAGACTTGGCTGGACTTCTTTACTTAAACCCCTAAATAAAAGGGTTATCAATTCACCAAGCAAACCATCAAATAAGATAACTTATTTCAAACATGAAAAGATTGGGTATAACAACTTTGCCTATAGGTCCAATACTATTAAAACAAATGGTAAAGTTGTTACTATTAAACAAATTTGGGTTCCAAAAGGAACCATATGCACTAACCATTAAGGACCCAAGCAAGTTTGGGTACCTAAAATGAAAATATGAGGGTGTAGATATAGGTGTGCCAAGTTACCCATGGAATAAATGGAACTCTCATACAAATGGGTGCGTTGACACATTATTTAAAATAAGTCTCAACTTATTCATTAAATCTAGTATCAGGTTTAACATTCTACATCATATATTAAAATTACGATACTCTCTGCATCAAAGCTTTAAATGCTTTATATGTATGTTAAATTTTTATCTCAACAATCTTAGCATAAAATTTTTCTAGTGCTTGCATGATAATAAGAAAACAATGAATGAATATGTATAACCTTCCCCTTTAAGTTTTTCAAAATCTAAATTTTTTCTCTAGTATAAATGTTTGATACTGATTTCATGCTAAAACTTTATTGAGCATAATACTTATGAAATCTTTTGTTATCCTTTGTGAAGGTATGAATGTAATTCATCATGTTATTATTATACCATTCATTCCTTATATGATTATCTGAAATGTATTATGATTTGCTTTATAAGTCTCATATATGCATCATAGGTTAAACCATAATCATCTCAAAGTAGTTCAATCATAAATGATTAATGTGTTATGATCATAATAAGAAACTTACTTAAAAGTTTTTATAATAACAAATTGTCTTTCCTCTTACAAGTAATTCTCAAGACTATTCTAAAATTCAAAATCAATAAATCTGATCACTAAAATATTTCATTGAGCATAATCATTGTATCCATGATTAATATCTTTCTCTAAAATTATCTCGAACTTTGTTGATTATTTTTAACCTATCATGTTTAATCTGAGCATAAAAATCTTTTAAAGCATGAATATTAAATCCTTTGAACTATCTCTCATAAGTCAAAAATAAAATCTTATCTGCTCTAAAAGAAGATTGCTTCTCTCTGAAACATGATTACTTGTGTTGAAAGTTGAAACGTAATCAGAATTCTGATAGAAACAATTGTTTAAGATAATTTGATTAAAACCTAACTTGTTTATCTTATTGATAATTATCTTAAGTAAATAAAATCTAAGCTAAATTGATTTTGAAAACAAGAAATTGATTTAACCTTGATGAATCTTCCTATTGCCTCACATGCTTATCCTTGAACCATCTTACTTAATGAAACTATCTCTTTAGTTCAAGTGACTTGTGCTTGCTTATATTTAGGCAATCTCTTGAGTAAAGTGACTCAATATTCAATTATTGTCATATCTTATGTTGAGTCATCTAGTTAAGAAATATGTTGTATGAATGTTTTGTATCTTGAAGAAACTAATGACTTTCCTTCAAGAAAGAAAAAGATTTTGCTAATGATACAAGATTTATGAGCAAGAAATTTCAATTTGAAGGACACCTCGATGAAAGATACAATAAACATTTCCTTGCAAACAAAAAAAAAGAGAGATTTTCTTCAGCCAAAGGTGTAAAGAATCTAAAAGGTATTTGGCATGAAGAATGCTAAATGCACTGGTAATCTAAACCCTTCTCCTGTGAGTTAGTTGAGCAAAATCAATAGTTTGAAATTATATGGTAGCATGATTAAACCTTTAATTGCTGATCATCTTGATATCATGCTTCATTCTCATGCTAATAATAATTGTTTCATGGTGTGATTAAATTGAAGTTTACTTTTACCTGTATAATGTATAACCATGAAATACACAAGTTTATGCCTCAAATCTCTAATTCAAAATAACTTGTGATAAGCTATGAATCATTGGGCATAATGAAAATGTTGTTTGCATGATATATATTTATATGCAGCATATTAGATTAATTTTTTATTCTGCTCTTTCATGCAATTACTTGAAAATAACAAAAAGAAAGAGATATAAAAAAAAAAATGAACATTGTTCGGGAGAAGTAAAAGCTAAGTAAATACTCCAATCTTAAGAAAAAGTAGAGCAAACATAATATATTCAGCATATTTGTGAGACTTGTGTGAGCATTCTTTTGGAAGGGATAAAATTCGTAATTAATTATATTTAAATAGGGAGAGTTTGGAGTGAATATCTTGTTGTTAAAGGAAACGGTTTAACCTTTCTATATTGCTCATCATAGGGATGGTGTCAATGGAGAGGCTAGTGGTAGTACCCGGCACTATTTGACCCAACTATTTGGTGAAGGGCATATTAGGGACGGCACAAGAGGGAGGCTAGTGGTAGTACCTCGTACCCCTTCCAACTCCACCAGATAGGGAGCAAATAGAGTATAGAGCATAGAAAAGTAAAACCAAAAGAAATGAAGATCAGAATGTTCACTGAGTGGTTAAAGGAAGAAATTCAAAAATGAGGAAATGAATGACAAGATAAATGAAAGTATATATATAAAAAAAAAAAGCTTGTGAAAAGCCAAATGAAGTTTCGATCACTTGAAAACACACTTTAAGGATCAAATCAGTGTAGAATTATATATAAATAGGGAGAGTTTATTTGAAAAGAATTAATTTTGATCCTTGACATGCTTACTCTTAATGTTTGAATACATGATGTTATGACTTAATGCATATTATGTTTTGCATGTGACATGATGCTTTGAATTATGTGTTTTCAATATTCAAATAACAAAGATCTTTCCTAAATATAATTTGTAATGCTCTATGCCTAGATAATTTAATTGAAACATGTTTCTACCAACAACAACATCATTTTGTTTTAGTAAATATCTTCTGAATAATAATTAAAAAAACAATCTGAATTTGCAAATTAGGCTGAATGAATTAATTCTGATTTATCTTTCATCTTGCCTAACATTGATACATAATGTTCTGATACATGTTAAAATCACCTCCAATTTGTACCAAAACTCAATATTAAAAATAAAGATTCTGAATGTGCTCTGATGTGCTTGAAATATATATTTTCAGTCTTAATGACTTAAGATGAGCTACAATGTAGAAGATACATATCTCAAATTATAAATTTTGAAAGCCTCCTTGAAAATTCTTAAGAAATTCAGAATATGACCTAGTATAAAAGCTTAAACTTCATATAAAATGCTTATATCTTTACATTTTTGTAATTTTCATTATATGCTTCAAAGATTGCATCATGCTGGAGAATAATTTACTATGATTCTTAGATAAAAACTACAGCTTAAGAAAAATAGAATTAATTTTGATATATTGGTTGTTTGCTTCGATACGCATCTGAAATATATCATTTTTTATCTTATAAGTGTACTGAAATTGGTCTAAATGATGTGTTTTTTAATGATCTTGATTGCAAACAAATGGTTCTAAACATATGATGTTATTTTGATATTAAAAAGATTTATGGTGCTTCATATATACATTGCTAAAAAAAACTATGACTAAGAAATTAATATTTTGAATATACACTCCTGCATAATTAAATGCTTCTATCATTAAAAAGAAAAGCTATTTTTAAGAAGAGAGTTAATGATCCTAAAGCTTAAAATATTTCAACTCACTTCAATAATTCTTATAGAAAAGAAAATGTAATTACTTTTGAAAGAAATTTGAGCTTCAAAAGAATTATTTTCTGATTAATATTTCCATACATATTCAGAAAAAAATAAGAGGAAATATAATTTATTCTTGAAAGATTAAAAAGAGTGATTGCTACAAATTTTGAAAAATTCTGGATCACTTTACATTCTTGATATTATAGAAGAACAAAAAAAAAGTTTGAAAGAAAATGCATCTTTTGAGGGGGAGCTTTAAATACTCAATCTCTTTATTGAAAATTATCTTCAAACTCTAAACTCTCAAATGGAATGATTAATTAAGGGGGAGAAAGAAAATTTCAGAGGGAGAGATCGTATAGAACTTAATCGTGTAAATTCGCATCTAAAGATGAGACAAAGAATACTAAATGTAAAGTGGTATTAAACTTTGTGCTTCATTGAATATCTTTTGAAAGTTGGATTTCCATCTATATTCATCGATAAATCATTTATTTCTGAAAATTAGTTGAAAAGGATTCCATCTATCTTAGTATCGAAAATTTATCTTGGAATCTACTTATGAGTTCTTATTGGGTTGCACTTTAGTATTTCAATCCTGAAACAATTCATTTTAATTGATTTTGATGCTATGATCTTTAAAGGAGTAAAATAAAGTCTTTAAAAGAGCTCTAAAAGAACTTTCAAAGTCTTGAATTTTATGTATCCTACATTGCATAAATTCATGTTTTGGTATCTATGCCCCAATACTTTTATATCATGAAAGAACTTTGAAGTCATTAAGAATTAAGGATTCAACATAATCTTATGTTTTTCGAGTATATAAGTTTTGATCTTTATCTGCTCTTATACTATACTCTGAAAATTAATTAGATTGCTCTCATTTTGCTATATACTTAATATATTTAAAAAAAATGTTGGATTTTCATTCGTGCCTTCTTTGAATATTATTCTTGATACTCCTTGAAATAACTTGAAAAAGATTTCATCTATACTTGATTTGAAAACTATCTTTGGAATCTACATTTAGAGATCACTTCTGGCTCACATCCTATATGTCTCATTCTTAAAGCCAAACTTTTCATCCTTGATTTTGATGATATCTGTTACCTCTGAAATTATTTCAGATTTACTCTTTTTGAAAGAAAGGTAAAAGAACTTTAAAAGAATGTTAAAATCATCAAATTTGATGTGATCTCATCATAATTTTGAAACTACCTTAATTGGCTTTGATCTATACTCATTATCTTGCCCAACATTATTGCCTTGAGTTACGTGATTCATATGCTTGCAATAATTTGACATACATTGAATGAAATATTGCCTTGTGCTTAATGTTTCATTGGAGTATATGCTCATAATGCTTTATGTTCTGAATTGAATATAAATCAGCTTAGATTGAAATATGTTGATTATGTTAAAGCTGATTAACTCTAAAGCATTATCATGAACAATGTTCTTAAAGTATCTCCCAGACTTTGTATTTGTTTTGACTTATATTTGCTCTTTGTGGTAGTTTGTATTTCTTCTCTAAAACATAGTGCTTTTGGCATAGACAATGTTTTTCTTGAGTTATGATCTTTGTGATTGTCATTACAATGCTATCCATTTCATTGTTATTCATTCTTTTTGATGATAACAAAAAGGGGGAGAAAATATAAGGGAGAAACTAGAAGCAAATTCTATAAGAAAAACAGTATAGGAGAGAAAATATAAAAGGTATATATTATATACTTATAGGGGAGACATGTATTATACACTTAAGGGGGAGACATTTGACAAAGAGAAAATCTGAATCTGGCACATAATCATAGAGATTTTTCTTGCCTCGATACATGACTTGAAACTCTTGTTTTGACACAAACTTTTGAAAATTTTGTCTTAATGAAATGCAAGAGTAAGGGGGAGCAAAGCTAAAACTCATTTGGCATCCATTTGGATAGGATAGGGGGAGTTCTTGGTTCATTTATACAAACTCTAAATAAGACTACTTTGAAACTCTTGAACCAAAAGTACTTTATGAATGTTAAATCTAACTTTTCATATGAATGCAATTTGCTTACACTCAATGTTTTGTAATCATCAAAAAAGGAGAGATTGAGGATGATAATGTTATTTTAATGATTAACACAACCATTGAGGCCATATCAAATTAGAAATGCAAATTAACTCGATACATCATTGATAAATGGCACATCCTTGATACACTCATGATACATTAGGACTATATGGTCAAAACCACTCTCAAGAATTGATAAACGAGATAAAATTTGTAATAGAGAATGGTAGAAAGCTTAAGAATCCATTTTGGCAAAGTTTCACGTTAAAAATACCTAAAAGGGCAATTCGGTAATTTCTACTATTAAGGGTATGAAACTCTATTGTGCCTTGCATCGTAATTTGCTTGAAATATCATATTGTTGTTTCAATGTGCATAACTAACCTTCAAAGTACAGAAAAACATGGTTAGAGTCGACCCCAATTAGTTTGGAGTCGATCCCGATACATTTGGCACGCCTTTGGAACACTTGGCACAGAGTAGGAGTCGACCCTAGAAGAGATGGAGTCGACCCTGGCACGTTTTAGAAATATTCTGGCACATTCTAGCACTTATGGCATGGATGAACAGTACTTGGGTCGACCCAAGTGAAAGTTGAGTCGACCCCATCTTCAAGCCTCAAGAAAATAAGTCTCTGGAATCCCTGAGAGGGTCGACCCCAATGAAACTTGAGTCGACCCCACCTTGAGTCGACCCAACCTTGAGTCGACCCAAAAAGAGTTGAGTCGACCCAAGTGAAGGAAGGCTGAAATACAAGGTTCTGTGTTTTCTGAGAGGGCCGACCCAAGAAAAGCTTGAGCTGACCCAAGTCTGATGAACAGTGGTTTGGGTCGACCCCAGAAAAGTTTGGGTCGACCCAAGCACGGGCAAAAGCATGACGGCTAGTTGTGCAAAAGTGCTTTTTGGACTCCCAACAGCTATAAACGGCTAGTTTCTTCAATCCAACGGTCAGGAAGGACTATTTGGAGGTTGGAGAAGTATTTAAGAGGGAGTATTCATCAGAGGAAGAAAGCTTTGGAAAATACATCAAGTGCATTCAAGAGAAAACCCTAGCAAGGCAAGCTTCATTCAAAGAGCCAAAAGAAAGTGGTTAAACAGATTCCAAGAGACATTAAGAGCTCCACCAACCCTTGAAGAGTGAAGCAATCTTGACAAAGAAGAGAAGAGCCTTATTAAAAGGATAACTATATTCTAAACTCTTCTTTGTAGCTCATAATTATTTTATTTGCTCATTTAGGAGTTTTAGTTCCTTGTTCTTTATTCTTGTTGTAAGGTTTGTTGGTAAGCCCGTAAAACCAACATCGTAGGTTGTTGGTAAGCCCGTAAAACCAATTGTGAATGTTCGTTGGTGAGCCCGTAAAACCAACATAGGTTCTTGGTGATCCCAGAAAACCAAATTGTAAAGGTTTTAGATTGTGAGCCCGGAAAACAATCCTACTGTAATCCGAGGGATTATAGTAAAATTCTCAAGGGGTGCCTTGAGAATTATAGTAAAATTCTCAAGGGGTCCCTTGGAGAGTGGACGTAGGTGCCTTGGGGTGCACCGAACCACTATATATCGTTGTGTTTGTGTTGTGCTTGTTCTTATGCTTATTCTTGCATTATCTTTCCTCTTTACTCTAGTTTAATTCATTCAAGTAATTTAAGAAAGCATTCACCGCACTTAACTAAGAAAACATTTAAAGCACCAAAAATTTAGAAAAACCCAATTCACCCCCTCTCTTGGATTGTCACCTTGGGCAACAGAGTCAAAAGGGAAAATGTGAATGACCAAGCCACTAGAACTTCCTAATTTCATTGGACATCAAAGGCCTATCCATATGTCATCAATTCCCATTTTGCATATCTAATAATTTTAATGGAGCTTGCCTCCATAACTCAATTGCTTGAAGCTTTTATCGGTCATCGCTATCACCACCTTCCTTCTATCTATTTTCATACAATAATCTGGCGTCAATACTATGGTCAAATCTCCTAAATATTGCACCACCCAGTAGCAATTTCATGATTCAACATGTATTTATATATTAAATCATTTTGAATCTCTTAGGCATGTGCCCCTTTTTCTATAGTCGTAACAACCATGAGTATAAGGCTAAAAATAAATTAGATATGGATCAAATACTAGTATATTCATATTTGTATATGTATTTTTTCTCGAGTATGAAAATAGATGTGGATACGATATACACCATATCTAGACCAGGGTGAAGGCCAATACACCAAAGAGGGTTCAAGCCAAAATACCAAGATTTTGGACCGGTACACCAAGAAGGGTGCAGGCTGAATATCAAGGCTTCAGGCCAAAAAACAATGGGTTCAAGTCAAAATACTAGGGATATAGACTAACCAATTTAAATCGAGGGGGCAAGAGCTATCAGCCTAGGATAAGGTGTTGGGATTTGTATCCTAAATGTCAATCGTCAACATATTGATGATTGAATTTTGTAAATGAATTGACAAATTAATAAAGTGTTATTTGGCATTATTCATCATTTCATCTTCAAATGAACTCTTATATGATGAAGTCTTAGGACTTATGTTATGATAAAGGAGGATTTATCTTTGAGTCCTTAAACTTGTTCGTGACCAAATGATATGTTGTTACTAGGATGATAGCATTATCGAGATTAGGTCATTGTGTGACATATACGTTGGTTGTCCTCTTAACTAAGGAGTGTGGAGACACTGGGATGCCACACAGGTGAAGTGTAGGAGTATATTTCACTGAACATGAGCAATTCCGGAATGCTCTACTGTCGAGAGATGTTCCGAGTGGATATGGGTATAAGTTTGGCCCTTTGACCTGAGACCGCAACCTGTGACTAGCAAGCAACTCACTGTACTTTGGTACCGGACTACCTGAATTTCTAATTTAGTGATGGAAGGTCACTGGGTGCAGTCAAGTACTTGCGTAGTCAGTTATGAGTCAAGATGGAATTGACCCCTCCTGAAAACAGGAGATAATGTCTTGTGATTAATTTAGCAAAACCTTGGCTAGGGTAATCCCAGTGAGGAGTCACGGGATATCTAAAGTTAATCACATAATGAATGTACTAATTATAGGGTTGACAGTGAGCTCTAAGTCATCCTGGCATTAGGAGTCAAAGGGATTGAATTATACAGTAACCATAGTTCAGGGTTTCAGAATATTTACTTCGCATAAATTCGGCCTATCCGGACGTCGAGTACCATTGCTAGATGGTCACATCGATTAGTGTAGGATATTGTTCCTATACTACCGGCTTAGGTTCGAACCTATGAGGTCACACGCATAGAAGATTCTTGATTGATCAAGAAAGCTGATGAATGATTAAGAATCATTCAGGGATAATTTGGTCAATTTGATTAGCAAATTATCTTATAAAATAATTAAAGTAATTATTAAAAGATTAATTAGTAATTAAATTACTAATAAACTCAATTTTATTGAGTAATTGTGCTAAGGATGAGCCAAATTGAATTGGATTCAAGTTTGGGCTCAATCAGGGTTTTGACCTGATTGGATTAGGTCAGAACCAAAAAGGACTTAAGCTGATCAAATTAATTTTAAATTAATTTGCACTTAATTGGGGATTGACCTAATTGGATTAGGTCCAACACAAAGTAATTAATTCAATTTGATTGAGTTTGGATGAGCCAAAAATTGAATTGGATTCAATTTGAGCTCAATCAGGGTCTGACCTGATTAGATTGAGTTCAACCAAATTGCTTTGTTTTAATCCGGGTTTGACCAAATTTGATTAGGTGCAACCCAAAGGAATTAGGCTCAGACGATGTGGCAATTAGTTGTGACATGAAATTGGATTTCATGAATTTTAAATAAACCAAAATTATTGCATGGCGCATGGACCCATTGCTTGACACATGGCGACATTATTTGTTGTTTGAATTTGAATTCAAATATTAAGCAATATATTAAATGATTTCATACATCAAATAACTTTTCAAGCTGGCATGTGAACCTCTGAATCATTTAAATTCGAATTTCAAATGAAATATATGCGACAAGAGGAAGGAATATTCTGCTGCATGGATTTCAATATCCTCCCCTCTTGCACATGTGTTTAAAATTTGAATTTAAATCAGATTTGGTTGAGATCTGATTTGGGTTGTTTCTATTTCTTTGCATGCGCCAACTAAAGGAGATTTTCTGAAGATAAATTTCGAATTTTGAATGAAAATTCGGAGGCCATTAAAAGGGGTCAAATATGGGCACCGAAAACACATCCATTGCAGCCTTCTTCCTCACCCGCCTTCTCCTCCTCTTCTTCTCTATTTTAGATAGGGTTTCCAAGGTGAATATCTAGAAGATTCAAGATCAGATCTGAGTCCTCTACTTTCCTTACAAACCTCATCTCCATCTGCTTCAAGACGATTGATCAAGAGTTGATTGAATCCCGGCGGGCAGATTTCAGCTTTCAAGTGTTCTGCAGCTGCTAGCACTGTTGCGGAAGAAGATCCTTCAGGACTTCGCGTGTATTTCTCGTAGAGGCCATTCGTGTGCGTGGCTGCGAAGTCAAGAATCAGATTCACAACTTTCATCCATCATAAAAGGTATTAATCTAGCATTAATCATTTATTATGGTGTCAAGGTCTAGGTCCGATTCTCCGAGGTTTTACCCTCTTTTGGGGCTCCTCACGGAGATATCTCCAGAATCCATTCGATGAATATTCCGAGATTAATTGGAATAGAGTTCTTAAGTTTCAGATCTGATAGTTAATCATGTATAAAAGTTTTAGCATAATTGTTTAAACGATTCCGGCATAATCCTATGTGTTTTTAATGTGCTGATTTCTAGATTTGACCTTGTAAGTATGCATGAATTAAATTGTTTGATTCATTTTTTCGCTGCATTTTTGAAACTTTAAAAGAACTACGTGTGGCTTGATCCCCCTTGTGAAGGGGTACGTAGGCAACCCGATCAGGTTCAGCCATAGTTTTCAAAAAAAAAAAATTCAGCATGCTAAATACCGAAGATCCTAGGATGCACTTTTAGTGATATCAAAGCCAGGTTTATGTTTAAACTTGATGACCCAAAGATTGATTTAAAGATTGATTTTGATGATCACAAAACCTTGAAGTATAAATACTAATATTTGTGTTGCAAGAAGAAAGATAATTAATTTTGCAAGGAAAAATACAAGAAGGCCTCAAAAGCTCTCAAGAAGAGTTGGAAGAAAAACACACTTCATTGGCCCAAGTTTCAAGTTTAAAAGTATTCAAGTTGGAGGAGCAAACTCTAAAGAAAAATTCAAAAGAATAGTTCTCGAGTCGACTCCTCGAAAATTCGAGTCGACTCCGAAACAGTTCGAGTCGACTCCAAGGCAGCGCAACCCCAAAAGACAGAAGACTGTATTTTTTCGTCTCTGAGAGCCGAGTCGACTCCAAGACAGTTCGAGTCGACTCCAAGGCAACGCAACCCAAAAGACAGAAGACGGTATTTTCGTCTCTGAGAGGTGAGTCGACTCCAAGACAGTTCGAGTCGACTCCAAGGCAGCGCAAGCCCAAAGACAGAAGACTCTATTTTCATCTCTGAGAGCCGAGTCGACTCCGAGACAGTTCGAGTCGACTCCGAGACAGCACAAGTCAACAGACAGAAGATCGGGATTTCTGGCTCTGAGTGCCGAGTCGACTCCCAGAATATCCGAGTCGACTTGAGTGAGCAAATTTGAAAGCAACTTCTCTGGATTCCTTAGAACGAGTCGTCTCCAAAAGTGCCGGGTCAGCTCCAGACATTGGGGAGTCGACTCCGAGTTCGGTCGAGTCGACTCCAAGTCAAGACAGCACTTTAATTCAAATCCAGAACAGTTGCCGAGCCGTCTCCAGAAAAACATGAGTCGACTCCTGTAACAGGCGAGTCGACTCCAGATCGCGCGAGTCGACTCCGATCCCAACGGAAATATTGTCAGGAGGTACAGATTGTGTCCAACGGCTCTATTTTTTGTCTCTAATGGCTAGATTTTTGTTTTCACGCCATCTAAAGCTATAAAATCAAGAGGAGAGCTAGGGGAGAAGGAATGGAAGTGGGAGAGAACACTTAGGAAAGAGATCTCAAAGATAAATCTCCCAAAAGCACAAAAGGGCCATTAAAAGCAAAATAGAGAGAAGAAGAGCATCCAAGTGAATCCCAAAGCTTCCTCTCCATCCGTGTGCTGCCTCAGTGATCCTCTACCTCGTGCCAAATTAGAAGAGGGACAAGTAAAGAAGAAGCCGAGTTCCTTCATCTTCAAAACTCGTTTGAGGGCTTCTCTTTACTCTATTTGTTTATATTTGCAATATTTGCTTAGTTAAGAAGCTTGTATTTGCTTTAAATTCTTAGTCTAATATCTTATAACTTGATTCAATCAAGGGATTGAATCAAGGGGTTAAGGTTTGTTGGTGAGCTAAAGGAAAACCAACGGTGTTAAGGTTTGTTGGTGAGCCTAGGTTAAAACCAACGGTGTAAGGGTTTGATTGTAATCCCGGAAAAACAATCGGGTGGTTCTAGTCGGTGAGCCTGGGAAAACTGACCGAGTTCGTTGTGATCTCGCAAAACAACAAGTTGGGTTGTGAGCTTGTAAAACAACCGGCTGTAATCTGAGGGATTATAGTGAAATTCCCAAGAGGTCTTGGGGAGTGGATGTAGGTGCTGGGATGCACCGAACCGCTATACTTTTGTTGTGTCTGTGATGCTCTTTGTTATCTAACTTCCTCACTCACTTACTTACTTAGATAAATTGCTTGCTTAACTCTTCACCGTGCATCCTTTAATTGCAAGCATATTCAATTTACTTAATCAAGTCTCATTCAATATAACAGCATTAAGACTCATTGTATTGAATTGCATACTTGGGCAAACTTAGACTAATCTTTTATTGAGTCCGCTGCTTAATAGTTGATTAGATTAGAATCATACTCTTGCTAAGTTTAAATTCCACTATACATCCATACAACTTAGCTTAATTAACTCTAAAAGATTAGAAGTAGTTGAAAAGTTTTTAAAAAACCCAATTCACCCCCCCCCCCTCTTGGGTTGTCACCTTGGGCAACAAGTGGTATCAGAGCAGGTGCTCTTCTATTAATTATAGTCTTAACCGACTAGAGCTAAAGATTATGACAACCCCACATAACATATTATTTGCTGAGGGACTTTCCATAAACAGACCTCCACTGTTTGATGGAACTTATTATATTCAATGGAAAGCTAGAATGAAAATTTTTGTTCAATCACAAAACTATAAAATATGGAATATCATTATAGATGGACCTCACACACTCTCTCAAAATGTCAATGAAAAAGAGTTAGCACAATTGAATGCTAACGCTATAAACTTTCTATATTGTGCTATCCATGAATCTATATTTCATAAGATTTCTGCATGCTTATCTGCTAAAGAAATCTGGGATACTTTAACGATTATTTATGATAAATCTCAGATTAGCTCACATGTGCTTCAATTGCGTACTAACAATGAGATTGCAGAATCTTTCACATTAGCCGAGTCGACTCCCAGTTTGTCCGAGTCGACTCCTAGAGAAGAACAGTCTGAAAGGCAGAGACTCGGTCTTGAAGATTCTGTGAACGAGTCGACTCCCAAGTTAGCCGAGTCGACTCCAACAAGGCCCGAGTCGACTCTGAGGCAGATCAGTTCAAAAAACAAAGAGTTCGGTGATGGAAATAAGGATCCATTCCCAAACACCGAAAGATTCAAAAGCTTCCTAAAGACAAAGAAGAAGAGGAAGCAAGAAGAAAGAAAGAAAGAGATAAAAAGGAAGAAAGTTTTGACCAAGGAAGAGTCAAGCAAGAAAATGAAAGCTAGAAGCAACAATGATGATATTAGCTCCAAAGAACTACAAGAGGTAACTAACTTTTGCTTTATGGCACAAGAAGATAAGGTAAAATCTGAATCCACTTTTACATCAACTGATTTTCAAGAAGAATTTTCTTATGGTGAACTTTTAAATGCTTTTCATGATTTGTATGGTGAATGTAGAAAATTAGCTATGAAAAATAAAAATCTTAAAAAGCTAAATTTGGAAATTTCAAAAGAAAGAAATTCTATTGCTGAAATACAAGACAAACTAAATTCTGAAAATAAAAGCTTAAGGTTAAATTCAGAAGAATTGATTCAGAAAAATCATAGCTTAAT
This sequence comes from Phoenix dactylifera, assembly GCF_009389715.1. Taxonomy (NCBI): domain Eukaryota; kingdom Viridiplantae; phylum Streptophyta; class Magnoliopsida; order Arecales; family Arecaceae; genus Phoenix; species Phoenix dactylifera. The sequence goes on from NW_024067697.1 coordinate 741,134, forward strand.
CAAAGAAAATCAAAACTTAAGTGAAGAAATTAACCAATTGAAGTCTTTTGTTAACAAATTTACTGTAAGTTCAGAAAGATTAAAAATGATGTTTGAAAGCCAACATGCTGATTTTGATAAATCAAAATTTGACTTAACTCCTTCACTTAGCAATGAATCTCTAAATAAAAAGGTTTTAAATACGTCAAGCAAATCATCAAAAAGGATAACGTATTTCAAACATCAAAAGAATGGACATAACAACCTTACCTATAGTTCTAGTACAATTAAATCAAATGGTAAAGTTATTACTATTAAACAGATGTGGGTTCCAAAAGGAACCATATGTCCTAACTCTCAAGGACCCAAGCAAGCTTGGGTACCCAAAATAAAAATATGAGGATGTAGATGTAGGTGTGCCAAGATACCCATGAAACAAATAGAACTTTCATACAAATGGGTATTCTAGACACACGTTAAAGAGTGAAACTTAAAATATAATCAAGAAAAGTAATTAAAATAGAAGAAATAAATTCAAAGTTCTTCATCTTTCTATACTTTTCTATATTAAGGGATACTTTGTTAATGATTAATCAATTTCCTTAAATTATCTTTTTGAGTCCTCTATATGCTTGATTGAGAGTTCGTATCCAAGGCATTATCTTCTATTGATCATAGACATAAGAAATATGTACTTAATATGCTCTTAAAAAAATTATGCATTATAAATACTCATATTAAAGAATTTTTTTTTGGGGGTATATAAAATTAACTTATGCTAGTATGGACTTAATTTCAAAAGACCTTGCCTTTGGCTTACTTAGATTATCTTCTGCAAGGTCAAAGTTTGCTATGCATGTTAACTAAGGAAACAAACAAAAATCAATTTCTAAATCTAAAGATGTTGTTTCCAACACTAAGTTTTCAAAAAGCTTACATTGGCCTTGTTCTTGGCACTTAAATTGAAATATTTTCTGCATTGGCACAAATTTTATCAAGTTGTGCACAGAAAATAATATTGAATACAATTGTTTCTGCACCAAGAACACCATAAGTAAAATAGGATTAATAGAATCCTTGAAGAAATGAAAAAGGCAATGTTGTATGATAGTCATCTACTTAAATATTTTTTTTTTAAAAAAAAAAGGGCTATCATCATTGCTTGTCATATATATGGTTTCTATTAGATCTATTTTTGATGAAAACTCCATTTGATATTCTGAAAAATAGAAAATGATCTATTGCATATCTTTCATATTTTTCAGTAGTATATGTTATGCTTGATATGGTCTTTTGAAAATAATGCCAAATCTGATAAAGATATTTCTATTTTTTGGATATCATTCATCAAGCAATGCATATGGAACATTTAATCAAAAGATTATAGTTGTAGAAATATCAATTCATTTTATTCTTTATGAGACTAATGATTTATTATCAAGATACTAAAATCAAATTATATATGTATATGGTTAATCTTTTACATATAACAATCTGAAAACATGTTAATAATTAGAACCAAATTGAGTTTTTCAGAAATGCACATTAATGAAGAAAAATTGATGACTACTAAAAGACTAAATCAAGAAAAGATGAAATAGATCTTGATGAAATTCTTGCATGATTAGAAGTAAAGATCACCATTATCATTTGCTTGCTTTATGAGCTTTATATTCTATCAAATGAATGTGTAGAATGCACTCCTATGTGCTTATTTTATTAAAGAAGATATATGTTAAATAACCACCATATTTGAAAACACTCATTATAAATATGATAAAGCAATATATGATTTGGAACAAGCATCAAAAGCATGATATAAAAGCTTGAGTAACCTTTTTGATAGAAAGTAATAGTGATAAATCTATGCATCAAAAAGAAGAATTTGTGATATCTTATTTGTTCAAAGTATACATTGATGACATCATTTTTGGTTCTACTAATGAAGATTTATATGAAGATTTTACTAAGCTCATGCAAGGTGAGTTTGAAATATGTATGATAAATGAATTAACATTTTCTCTCGAACTCCAAATTAAGACAAACAAGAAAGGGGATCTTCATTGACCAAAGTTAGTCCATAAGAAAACTCTTATAGAAGATTGGCATGAAGAAGGTATGTCTATGACCCCATCTTATAGAATTTGAAAAGGATGAGCAAAGTAGATCTATTATTTTAAAGCTGTATTGAAGCATGATAGAATAAGTATTTTATCATACAGCTAGTAGACCAGATTGTATGCTCATTAGGTGCCCTTGTGCAAGACTTCAATCTAACATTAATGAGTCATATTTTATTGATAACAAATAAATCATAATCTGAATTTTGACAGAAACAACTGTTTAAGATAAGTTGATTAAAACTTAGCTAGCGTGTCTTATTGATAATTATCTTAAGCAAATAAAATCTAAACTAAATTGATTTTGAAAATAAGAAATTGATTTGACCTTCATAAATCTTCCTATTGCCTCACATGCTTGTCCTTGAACCATCTTGGTTAATGAAACTATCTCTTTAGTTCAAGTGATATGTGCTTGCTTATATTTAGGCAATCTCTTGAGTAAAGTGACTCAATATTCAACTATTGTCATATCTTATATTGAGTCATCTAGTTAAAAATATATTGGATGAATGTTTTGTATCTTGAAGAAACTAATGACTTTCCTTCTAGAAAGAAAAGAATTTTGTTAATAATGCAGGATCCTTGAGCAAGAAAATGAGAGATTTCAACTTGAAGGATATCTCCATGTAAGATACGATAAACATTCACATGCAAACAAGAGAGAGGACCTTCTTCAGCCAAAAGTTCATACATAAGAAATCTAGTAGGTTTTTGACTTGAAGAATGCAGAATGAATCGGTAATTTTAGATACCTCTCTCATAAATTAGTTGAGCAAAGTCAATAACTTAAATCTTATTGTGGCATGGTTAAAATCTTTAATTATTATTTCCTTGATATCATGTCTATATATGTATTTATTGACTTATGCTTTCAGAAATTGATTCATGGTTTGCTCAAACTAAAATGTTCCTTTGCCTATATCATAACCATGAAATACACAAGTATATGCTTAAAATGCTGATTTAAATTAACTTGTGAGAAGCTATGAATTTTTGAGTATAATGAAAATGTTGTTTGCATAATATACCTCTATATGATACATAAGATTATTTCTTTATTCTGCTCCTTCATGTAAATTACTTGAGAATAACAAAAAGAGAGAGAGATAAAGAAAAGAAAATGGATACTATTCAAGAGAAGTAAAATCTAAGTAAAGGCAAATACTTCAATCTTAAGAAAAAGCAAAACAAGCATAATACATTCGGCACATTTGTGAGACTTGTGAAAGGGATAAAATTAGTAATTAATTACACTTAAATAGGGAGAGTTTGAAGTGAACATTTTAACATTTCTATATTGCTCATCATAGGGATGGTGCCAATGGAGAGGCTAGTGGTAGTACCCGGCACTATTTGACCCAACTATTCGGTGTAGGGTATATTAGGGACGGCACAAGAGGGAGGCTAGTGGTAGTACCTCGTGCCCCTTCCAACTCCACCGGATAGGGAGCAAATAGAGTATAGAGTATAAGAAGGTAAAAATGAAAGACAAAGTAAATGAAAGTATATAAGAAGAATCAAGTCAAATTTTTTAATCACTTGAAAACACACTTTAAGGATAAAATCAGTGCAAGATTATATTTAAATAGGGGGAGTTTATTTGAAATGAATTGATTTTGATCATTGACATGCTTGCTCTTAATATTTTAATGCATGACCTAACACATAATATATTTAGCATGTGGCATGATGTCTTGAATTATGGGTTCTCAATATTTTGTAATGCTCCATGCTTGGACAATTTGATTGAATGTTTGAAATACTACATAAAATTTTTGTTTGGTATTATTGAAAAGAAATTTCAAATTTGTCGTTCAATCATCGTTAAAATCTGAAAGTTGAATAAATTTGTAAAAAGAAGAAGAGAAGGATATCTCTATTTAGGCAAAATGAATTGATTTTGTTTTATCCTTCAACTTGCTTAACTTTGATATATAGTGTTCTAATTTATACCAAAACTCAACATAAATACAAATATTCTGAATATGCTCTTATATGTTTGAAATATGTGTTTTTCAATCGTAATGATTTAAGATGAGCTAAAATGTGGAAGATACATATCTCAAATTACAACTTTGAAAGCCTCCTTGAGAATCTTTATGAAGTTCAGAATCTGATTTTGTATAAAAGCCATAACCCAATATGATTTCTAAATAAAAATTTTAACATAAGAAAAACAGAATTAATTTTGACACCTTGGTTGATTGTCTCGATACGCATCCAAAACATATCTTTTCTTATCGTTAAAATGTACTAATATTGGTCTAAATGATGTGTCTTTCAATGATCTTGATTGCAAACAAATATTTTTAAATATATAATTTTATTTTGATATTAAAAAGATTTATTGTGCTTCATATATACATTGCTGAAAAACTATGATTAAGAAATTGAGTTCTATAAATATAAATACTTCAATGATCATCTATATGTTTTTCTCTCCTACATTATTAAAGACTTCCATCAAAATAAATATATATATTATTAAAAGAGTGAATGATCTTAAGTCTAGAAACATTTCAGCTCACTCAAATGATTTTTTTTAAAAAAAATGTAAATGCTTTTGAAAGAAATTGAGCTTCAAATGAATCATTTTCTGATTAATATTTTAGTACATTTTCTCAAAGATTAAGAGGAAGCATAACTTGTTCTTGAAAGATTAAAAAGAGTGATTACTATAAACTTTGAATAATTCTAGATCACTCTACATTCTTGATATCATAAAGTTTCAGTTTTATTCACGTTTATTATTAAAATCTGAAATTCAACAAAAGAAAAGAATGATTAAAGAAGAATGCATCTTGTGAGGGGGAGCTTTAGATATTCAATCTAAATGAAAAAGGTTACATCTATTTGATGAATATCTTGATAAACCTCTTTGTTGCTTGCCTTGAGTTGAGTTCTACAAAGCTCATCTTATCTCAAACATTAAGCTTTATAGAAATATGCTCTCATTAGTGTAAGCTGTGCTGAAACTTATAGAAAAATATATTTTCAAGATTGACAACTTGAATATTTTATTGAACATTATCTTCAAATTCTAATACTCTCCAATATGTATCATCTGAAATTTAAATCTGAAAATCTTTATGATACACCTTGAGGCTTGTTATTTGGTTAATATATCTTATGCATAAATCATGAACCAAATTGCAATTCAAAAAGTTGATCTTAAGAGCCTCTAATTCAATGAAAAAGGGGGAGAATAATGTGTTGAATTTTCTTGAGTATCTCTTAGAAAACCTATTTTTGGAATTCACTAATGAGTTCTTATTGGCTTGTTCTTTAGAACTTCAATTTTGTGCCAATTCATTATTATATGTACCAAAATGTGTTTCTTTTTAAAGAAATAAAGTCTTTAAAAGAGCTTTAGAAGAACCTTCAAAGCTTTGAATTTTATGTATGCTCTAAGATATATCATAAATTGCATGAATTCATGTTTTGGTATTTATGCCACAATATTTTTACATCATAAAAGAACTTTGAAGTCATTAAGAATTAATGATCCAACATGATGGTATGTTTTTCAAGTATATAAGTTTTGATCTTATACTCTGAAAATTAATTAAATTGCTCTCATGTTGATAAAATACTTAATATATTGGGCAAAAGATCTTAAATGAACAAGCTTTCATACTTATTATTGAAGAGAGGTTAGATTTCCATTCGTGCCTTCTTTGAATATCAGTCTTGATACTCCTTGAATTAACTTGAAAAAGATTCCACCCACACTTGATTTGAAAACTATCCTTGGAATCACATTCGATGTGCTCTCATCATAATTTGCTCTGAAATTATTTTAATTGGCTCTGATCTATGCTAATTAATCTTATTCTGACATTATTGCCTTGAGTTATATGATTCATATTCTTGCAATAATTTAACATGCATTAACTGAAAATCAGAGTACTATAAGAAAAAAAAATATTTGAGTACCATTATCTTTGTGCTTAATGTTTCATTATCTTACAACCTTTTTGATGTTGTCAAAAAGGGGGAGAAATATCTGAGTATATGCTCATAATGCTTTATGTGTTGATTATGTTAAGATTAAATCTAAAGCATTATCATGAAGTATATTTTAAAGATATATATTTTCTACTTCATGCAACTTAGCTATGCATTAATTCTAGAACACAATATATTTTATATTGCATATACTCCAAGTTTTGTCATCATCAAAAAGGGAGAGACTGATGACCCAAAGATTGATTTAAAGATTGATTTTGATGATCACAAAACCTTGAAGTATAAATACTAATGTTTGTGTTGCAAGAAGAAAGATAATTGATTTTGCAAGGAAAAACACAAGAAGGCCTCAAAAGCTCTCAAGAAGGGTTGGAAGAAAAACACACTTCATTGGCCCAAGTTTCAAGTTTAAAAGTATTCAAGTTGGAGGGCAAACTCTAAAGAAAAATTCAAAAGAATAGTTCTCGAGTCGACTCCTCGAAAATTCGAGTCGACTCCGAGACAGTTCGAGTCGACTCCAAGGCAGCGCAACCCCAAAAGACAGAAGACTGTATTTTTTCGTCTCTGAGAGCCGAGTCGACTCCAAGACAGTTTGAGTCGACTCTAAGGCAGCGCAACCCAAAAGACAGAAGACGGTATTTTCGTCTCTGAGAGGCGAGTCGACTTCAAGACAGTTCGAGTCGACACCAAGACAGCGCAAGCCCAAAGACAGAAGACTCTATTTTCATCTCTGAGAGCCGAGTCGACTCCGAGACAGTTCGAGTCGACTCCGAGACGGCACAAGTCAACAGACAGAAGATCGGAATTTCGGGCTCTGAGTGCCGAGTCGACTCCCAGAATATCCGAGTCGACTCGAGTGAGCAAATTTGAAAGCAACTTCTCTGGATTCCTTAGAACGAGTCGTCTCCAAAAGTGCCGGGTCAGCTCCAGACATTGGGGAGTCGACTCCGAGTTCGGTCGAGTCGACTCCAAGTCAAGACAGCACTTTAATTCAAATCCAGAACAGTTGCCGAACCGTCTCCAGAAAAATATGAGTCGACTCCTGCAACAGGCGAGTCGACTCCAGATCGCGCGAGTCGACTCCGATCCCAACGAAAATATTGTCAGGAGGTACAGACTGTGTCCAACGGCTCTATTTTTGTCTCTAACGGCTAGATTTTTGTTTTCACGCCATCTAAAGCTATAAAATCAAGAGGAGAGCTAGGGGAGAAGGAATGGAAGTGGGAGAGAACACTTAGGAAAGAGATCTCAAAGATAAATCTCCCAAAAGCACAAAAGGGCCATTAAAAGCAAAATAGAGAGAAGAAGAGCATCCAAGTAAATCCCAAAGCTTCCTCTCCATCCGTGTGCTGCCTCAGTGATCCTCTACCTCGTGCCAAATCAGAAGAGGGACAAGTAAAGAAGAAGCCGAGTTCCTTCATCTTCAAAACTCGTTTGAGGTCTTCTCTTTACTCTATTTGTTTATATTTGCAATATTCGCTTAGTTAAGAAGCTTGTATTTGCTTTAAATTCTTAGTCTAATATCTTATAACTTGATTCAATCAAGGGATTGAATCAAGGAGTTAAGGTTTGTTGGTGAGCCAAAGGAAAACCAACGGTGTTAAGGTTTGTTGGTGAGCCTAGGTTAAAACCAACGGTGTAAGGGTTTGATTGTGATCCCGGAAAAATAATTGGGTGTTCTAGTCGGTGAGCCTGGAAAAACCGACCGAGTTCGTTGTGATCTCGCAAAACAACAAGTTGGGTTGTGAGCTTGTAAAACAACCGGCTGTAATCTGAGGAATTATAGTGAAATTCCCAAGAGGTCTTGGGAAGTGGATGTAGGTGCTGGGATGCACCGAACCACTATACTTTTGTTGTGACTGTGATGCTCTTTGTTATCTAACTTCCTCACTCACTTACTTACTTAGATAAATTGCTTGCTTAACTCTTCACCGTGCATCCTTTATTGCAAGCATATTCAATTTACTTAATCAAGTCTCATTCAATATAACAGCATTAAGACTCATTGTATTGAATTGCATACTTAGGCAAACTTAGACTAATCTTTTATTGAGTCCGTTGCTTAATAGTTGATTAGATTAGAATCATACTCTTGCTAAGTTTAAATTCCACTATGCATCCATACAACTTAGCTTAATTAACTCTAAAAGATTAGAAGTAGTTGAAAAGTTTTTAAAAAAACCCAATTCATCCCCCCCCCCCTCTTGGGTTGTCACCTTGGGCAACAAAACTTTTATATTTTAATTCTTGCAATTAAATCTGAAATCATTAACATGTTTAGATTAGATCTAAAGTGCTTTTTATGTTTGATTTAATTGCTGATTATGGATGATTAAGTAGATCTGAAATTTTGGATGCATATGATGCATGTTTGTATTAGGATTAGTAACATGAATACATCTGAAATCATAATATTGTTTAGATTAGATCTAAATAAAGTTTATGATTCATATGATCTCTGATTTTAATGAACAAATCAAATCTGAAAATAAAAGTGAAAAAACAAATACATAAGTTGTATGTTGTTTGTATTAATTCATGTTGTTATGTATATGTGATGCATGAACATAAAACATAATGACTTAAACATAAATTAAATCTGATTACATGTGATTAATTACAAAAACTCAGATCTGAAAATGTGTTTTAAGAACTGAAAGATTGAAATTAATATGTAATTAAAAGAAATATGCAATGATCAAAACTTTCATAAGTCTAAACTTAATTAAGAATTAAGTGTTATGAAATAGAATTGTAACTCAATTAATTGACATTGCATAATTCTTTGGGCATATAGGTTAGCTTGAATCAAGTTCTTCGGATTGGGTTAGACCTAAGGTTAGAATCATACATGGACCTAATAGAATGAATTGATCAAATCTAATTAAGTAGTAACTAGATTAGGTCAAGAAAATTCTAGGTCAATTTACAATAGTTGTAGGTAGATCAAGTCCATGTCTTTGATTAGACCAAGATGGAACATGATTAGGCTCAGTGGTGTAGCCCGAGTCATTTGAATAATCAAATCGAAATTGATTAACCAGTCAGTGTCTAAGGTAAGTTTGGCAGACTCGACCGGTGGTTTTTAATTGGGAGCTACTCGCACTGATTCATCTTTGTCGAGTTAATGGCATATCCCTTCCACCGATCTCACTTACCTGGCCGACATGGTCAATCACATTTTTGATTGGATCACTTAATGATCAAGTTTAGCCCATGCCTTAAGGAAAATCAGTATGACTGATTTAGGTGTCTCCTTAACCGGTTTCAGTCTAATCTGATTTGGTGAAGTCAGTGGGAGAAATTAGACTAACCGAATCTTCTCATCTATCCTAATTATGAAATTCTCTAAAATTATTAGATCCTTAAAATGAAATAGTTATGGGGATAACTAGGTCATAGCCTTCCATTAAGTTGGGTGATAATGGGTCCAATGTTTTGATAATTATTGGAGGCGCCACACGCCTGGTACTATCAAGCATTGGAATTGTTATTCAATATATGATGAGTTAACTGTACCTTCAATAGGCGGTCAGGTGAGCCAAGCCACACTCGGGCTTGGTCGTCTATTAGTTGATTAGACTTAACCTTATCATTTAATGGTTGACCTGACTAGGGTATTCGGTGGAGGCGCCACATGCATGCCGGAAAACTAGGCAAAATCATCACTAGAAGTTTGCTTGGTGAAGCAATTGGTTAAGAACCTACCAATAGGTGCATATGGGTTGGCCGAGCCACACTCGGGCCTACATGCGATCTATTGGGTTCTAGTGCCCACTAACGAATTAGGAGTAATTTTTCGAATTAGAGGTAGAGGCTACCAATTTGTATAAAAATAGTGGAAGTACCTTTAGACTAAAGTCCAAGTTTATGACTTTAGTCAATTCATATACTAATAGCCAAATTTCTTTTTATGCAGACATGGCCACTAATTTGTCACTTCGCTCATTGTTGGACAATGACAAGTTGACTGGTCCAAATTTCAATAATTGGCATAGAAAACTTGAAAATAGTGCTAGGGCATGAGAGGATCCTTTATGTGATAACGGATCAAGCACCTGAGCAGCGCGCTGCTAATGCATCAAGATCGGCCAGAGACACTTATCAGAAGTGGCTCAGTGACCGGATCACTATTCGATGCATAATGTTGGCAGCAATGAGTGATGAATTTAGTAGGCGTTTTGAGAATACGCCAGCCGGAAGATATTATTTAAGTGTTGAATGAATCATTCGGCGTTCCTGACGACGTTGAGAGGCACAAAACTAGTTGTGCCATCTTCAGCGCCCGAATGAAAGATGGGACCTCGGTAACTGATCATATATTGTACATGATTGAGTTGATCGAGCATCTAAGCTCTCTTGGCTTTTCCCTTCATGATCAATTGGGGAAGGATGTCATACTAAACTCATTGCCTGGATCATACCGTCCTTTCTCACTCATTTCGTATGACGAAACCTGTAGTGAATTATCACCAATTGTTGGGGTTACTACAGACGTTTGAGAATGATCACCAACTTCTTAAGAAGACGGTGAACTTAGTGGGAGGTTCATCCAAGGGTCGCTCCTTTAAAAAAAAAAAAAAGAAAAATAAAATCCAAAAGAAACAGGTGCACCATGCTCAGCCTAGTCAGAAAAAGAATAAAAAGGCTGATCAGAGCAAGGCGGAGTGCTTCTTCTGCAAGAAGCAAGGACATTGGAAGAGGAACTGTCCTCTTTACATTGCATCCCTCGATTCGAACCGGCCTAAGAAAAGTGGGCAATCAGTTGCCAATCAAGGTACTTATATGATAACACCTTGCAATTTTTCTATTGTGATAATTCGACCTGGGTATTGGATACTGGTAGTCCTTTTAATATTGCAATTTGTTGCAGGGGCTACAAGTCAGTAAGAGGTTGGAAGAAGGAGAAAGGTTCCTGAATGTTGGAGATGGAATACCAGTTTCAGTTCTAGCTTTAAGGAATTCTTAAACTTGAATTCAGCTCTCATGTAAATGTCCTTAGTGATTGTCACTAATTGTCCAAGTTTTCTATGAATATCATTTCTGTAGGCCTTTGGCCAAAAATGGTTATGAAATATCGAATAAACAAAGGATTATGTGCAATGCATTTGGAATGGTGTTGTTTTATGGAGTGGAATTCTGAGTTAATGAAACATTATACATTTTGTCACAGCCTGTTAGTATTGTAATTGTAGTAAAACCAATCAGGCGCCCTAGTGAATCAGGATAATGTCAGTCGATCGGATGTCTACCTTGGCCAATCATAGGCTAGGTCATATTAACAAGGAACATGGAATGAACAGGTTAAGTAAAAGAAGGAAATTCCTTTGGGATGTTAATGATTGTGAATCATTGACACCATGTGGAATCATTGTAACTTCTGGTTAAATATGACCAAATCACCTTTTACCGGGAAAAGGTGAACGAGCCTAGTGATTTGATTGACCCTTGTACATTCTGATGTATGTGGGCCATGAGCAACAGATGCTGACAGGTGGGGTATTCATATTCATTACGTTTACAGACGACCTTTCTAGGTATAGTTATGTCTATTTATGAGACATAAATGCTGAATCATTAAAATGTTCCAATATTAATCGTAATGAAGTAGAAAAACAAACTGGAAAGAGTATTAAAACTCTTCGATCAGATCGAGGAGGGTGAACTACTCTCCAGTGAATTTTGACATATCTAGAAAAAAAATGAAATTCTCTCCCAATGGACTCCTCCTGGTACACCACAATATAATGGTGTGTCAGAAAGGAGAAATCGAACTCCGTTAGAACATGGTTCGATCCATGATGGGGTTTGCTAAACTGCCCATATCCTTTTTGGGGATATGCTCTTGAGTCCGCTTGCTCTAAAATTCTAAATAAGGTTCCAAGTAAGTCCTGTAAATAAAACACCACATGAGATGTGGACTGGACGTAAGCCGATGCTCTCTCACCTTAGGGTTTGGGGGTGTTCCGGCGTACGTCAAACGTTTGAAGACACACCAAACTTGAACCCAAGTCTGACAAATATTTTTTGTTGGTTATCCTAAAGAAACTAAAGGATATTACTTCTACTTTGCTGAAGAACAAAAGTTGTTCGTAAGCAATTAGAGCAATTTTCTTAGAAAAGGAATTTCTTGTGAAGGAACAAATAGCTCTAATATTGAGCTTAGAGAAGTTTCAACATGTAGAAGATCCGACACCATCTACTGAACCAGTTGAGTCGGATTTGATTAGATCAGATCCAGAACCCATATTAGATGCACCATTAAGGCGATCGGGTAGAGTACCACGTCAGCCGGACAGATATTACGGTTTCTTTGGGTCCGGGACGGGAATCCTATCGAACTTGATGAAAACGATGAGGATCCAATCACCATATATGATGCAATGCCAGAGGTATGACTCTAATAAATGGTTGGAGCATGCAATCCGAAATTGGAATCCATGAAGGTCATGATGTTTGGGCATTAGTTGACCCACCCGAAGGAATTAAATCCATAGGGTGTAAGTGGATATTCAAAAGGAAACGGGGCGCAGACGGGAAAGGTAGAGACCTATAAAGCCGCTGTTTTGCCAAGGGTTATCGTCAACGTTATGGTAATAACTATGACCGAGCGTTTTCTCCTATGGCAATGTTCAAGTCCATTCGGATTATACCTTGCGATAGCAGCACATTTAGACTATGAAATCTGGCAAATAGAGTGTAAAAACCGCATTTCTAAATGGAGATTAGAAGAGGAAGTGTATATGATACAACCTGAAGGTTTTACATCTACAGATGAGTCTAAAGTGTGCTGCCTTCAAAAATCCATTTATAGATTAAAGCAAGCTTCACGGAGTTGGAATATACGTTTTGATAAGGTAATCAAAATATATGGCTTCATTAAGAATGAAAAGGAACCTTGCATTTATAAATGGGCAATGGGTTCAGTTATTATAGTTGCCCTTGATTTTGTGATGTGGATCGACATTCCTTTTAATCGGGAATGGACATTCCTGCATTATCAAGGAATGAAAGGTTTGGCTATCATCCTCAATTTGCATGAAAGGATTTGGAGAGGCATTCTTACCCGTCCTATGGGATATGAAGATCTATAGAGATAGATCTAGAAGATTCGCTTGAATTATCCCCCATCCACATACAGTGATATATACTGAAGATGGTTCAGTATTGATTAATGTCCCAAAAAGGCGCTTATCTTCCGATGGGCCAGTGAATTAACTCTCTTAAAAGGGATTGTCCTACTAGTCCGAGCAAGTACGCCCTCAAGAAAAGGAGAAGAGTTGATGGATAGCATATTTCGCAGTAGTGCTTTCGGCAGGGTGTGGATCTACTAAGTGTATGCCGATGGGACATGTACTAGACCAGACGTGGCATACTCACTAGGGAGTACGGTGAGCAGATACCAATCTGATCCAGGTAGCAACCACTGGAAGGTTGTAAAAACCCATCTTTAAGTATTTGAGAAATACTAAAGATCAGTGGCTTGTCTATGGGTGATTCTGACTTAAAACTTGAGGGATATACTGATTCAAGTTTTCAGTCAGATCAAGATGATAGCAAGAGCGTGTCAGGATATATCTTCACTCTTAAGGGTGGGGCCATCTGCTGGAAAAGTTCCAAGCAGCATACAGTGGCAGATTCTACATGTGAAGCAGAATAATCGCAGCATCTGATGCCGCCAAGGAAGCTGTAATGGTTGCGGAAGTTCATCACCGAGCTTGGAGTGACACCGCTCCATTGATGGTCCAGTGCCTGTATTTTGTGACAATACTGGGGCCAATAGCTCAAGCAAGAGAACCCAAAGCACATCAACGGACCAAACATATTCTACGTCGCTACCGACCTGGTTCGAGAGAATCATCGATCGAGGTGATATTGATCTTCAGAAGATTGACACAAAAGAAAATCTGGCGAACCATTTACCAAAGTCCTCGGCATCAAAGAGTTCGACGAACACAGTCGAAGATGGGTATTAGATACTGTGCCGATTGGCATTAGGCTAAGTGGGAGTTGTTGGATATTATCCTAAATGTCAATCGTCAGCATATTGATAATTGAATTTTGTAAATGAATTGACAAATTAATAAAGTGTTATTTGGCATTATTCATCATTTCATCTTCAAATGAACTCTTATACGATGAAGTCCTTAGGACTTATGTTATGATAAAGGAGGATTTATCTTTGAGTCCTTAAACTTGTTCGCGACTAAATGATATATTGTTACTAGGACGATAGCATTATCGAGATTAGGTCATTGTGTGACATATACGTTGGTTGTCCTCTTAACTAAGGAGTGTGGAGATACTAATATGCCACACAGGTGAAGTGTAGGAGTACATTTCACTGAACGTGATCAATTCCGGAACGCTCTACTATCGAGAGATGTTCTGAGTGGATATGGGTATAAGTTTGGCCCTCTGACCTGAGACCGCAACGTGTGACTAGCAAGCAACTCACTGTACTTTGGTACCGGACTACCTAAATTTCTAATTCAGTGACGGAAGGTCACTGGGTGCAGTCAAGTACTTGCGTAGTCAGTTGTGAGTCAAGATGGAATTGACCCTCCTGAAAACAGGAGATAATGTCTTGTGATTAATTTAGCAAGACCTTGGCCAAGGTAATCCCAGTGAGGAGTCACGGGATATCTAAAGTTAATCACATAATGGATGTACTAATTATAGGGTTGACAGTGAGCTCTAAGTCATCCTGACATTAGGAGTCAAAGGGATTGAATTATACAGTAACCATAGTTCAGGGTTTCAGAATATTTGCTTCGCATAAATTCGGCCTATTCGGACGTCGGGTACCATTGCTAGATGGTCACATCGATTAGTGTAGGATATTGTTCCTATACTACCGGCTTAGGTTCGAACCTATGAGGTCACACGCATAGAAGATTCCTGATTGATCAAGAAAGCTGATGAATGATTAAGAATCATTCAGGGATAATTTGGTCAATTTGATTGGCAAATTATCTTATAAATAATTAAAGTAATTATTGAAGGATTAATTAGTAATTAAATTACTAATAAACTCATTTTATTGAGTAATTGTGCTAAGGGATGAGCCCAAATTGAATTGGATTCAAGTTTGGGCTCAATCAGGATTTGACCTGATTGGATTAGGTCAGAACCAAAAAGGACTTAAGCTGATCAAATTAATTTTAAATTAATTTGTACTTAATTGGAGATTGACCTAATCGGATTAGGTCCAACACAAAGTAATTAATTCAATTTGATGAGTTTGGATGAGCCAAAAATTGAATTGGATTCAATTTGAGCTCAAATCAGGGTCTGACCTAATTAGATTGGGTTTCAACCAAATTGCTTTGTTTTAATCCGGGTTTGACCAAATTTGATTAGGTGCAACCCAAAAAATTAGGCTCATATGATGTGGCAATTAGTGGTGAACATGGAATTGGATTTCATGAATTTTAAATAAACCAAAATTATTGCATGGCGCATGGACCCATTGCTTGACACATGGCGACATTGTTTGTTGGTTTTGAATTTGAATTCAAACATTAAGCAATATATTAACATGATTTCATACATCAAATAACTTTCCAAGCTGGGGTGTGAACTTCTGAATCATTTAATTTCGAATTTCAAATGAAATATATGCGACAAGAGGAAGAAAAATTCTGCTGCATGGATTTCAATATCCTCCCCTCTTGCACATGTGTTTAAAAATTTGAATTTAAATCAGATTTGGTTGAGATCTGATTTGGGTTGTTCCTATTCCTTGCATGCGCCAACTAAAGGAGATTTTTTGAAAGATAAATTTCGAATTTTGAATGAAAATTCGGAGGCCATTAAAAGGGGTCAAACATGGGTACCGAAAACACATCCATTGCAGCCTTTCTTCCTCACCTGCCTCCTCCCTCCTCTTCTTCTCCATTTTTAGATAGGATTTTTAGAAAGAATATCTAGACGATTCAAGATTAGATCTGAGTCGTCTACTTTTCTTACAAACCTCATCTCCATCTGGTTCAAGATGATTGATCAAGAGGTTGATTGAATCCCCAGCAAGCAGATTTCAGCTTTCAAGTGTTCTGCCAGCTGCTAGCACTGTTGCGGAAGAAGATCCTTCAAGACTTCGCTTGTACTTCTTGTAGAGGCCATTCGTGTGCGTGGCTGTAAAGTCAAGAATCAGATTCACAACTTTCATCCATCATAAAAGGTATTAATCTAGCATTAATCGTTTATTATGGTGTCAAGGTCTAGGTCCGATTCTCCGATGTTTTATCCTCTTTTGGGGCTCCTCACGGAGATATCTCCAAAATCCATTCGATGGATATTCAGAGATTAATTGGAATAGGGTTCTTAAGTTTCAGATCTAATAGTTAATTCATGTATAAAAGTTATAGCATAATTATTTAAACGATTCCGGCATAATCCTATGTGTTCTTAATGTGCTAATTTTTAGATTTGATCTTGTAAGCATGTATGAATTAAATTATTTGATTCATTTTTTCGCTGCGTTTTGAAACTTTAAAAGAACTACGTGTGGCTTGATCCCCCTTGTGAAGGGGTACGTAGGCAATCCGATCAGGTTCAGCCATGGTTTTCAAAAAAAAAAAAAAAAATTTAAGCATGCTAAACACCGAAGATCCTAGGATGCACTTTCATAAGGTCCATGTGGAGTAGAGCCTAAGGATGGTAGTTGGTTAGGCCGTTACCACTATCTATGGATAGGAGGAGTCGTAGAACTACCTATCACGCATGGTAATGCTAACCCATATGACTTACACAGCAAAGATAGGTATCCATAATGAGTAGTGGTCCTATGACATGAGAGGAGAGGTAGCACTACCTATTGTATATAGTAACAGTGGGCTATGTAGCGAATAATAGTAAGGTTAAGTATCGAAGAAGAGTAGTGCACCTATCTTCTCTATTAACGAGGAGCCACTTATAAATTTAAAATTAAATGTTGAGAAAAATAACTTTTGACCTAGAACATATCAATCAATTCTATTTTATCTTTGTTTTATTTTTGCATCATCTTTACTTTGCCATGCACTTTACTTACCAATAGAACTCTACCTTTAGAATAATATTAACATAGATCTTTACTACCATAACTCAGGCTATAGTATATCCTTATCCAAATCTATCTTCTCTAAATGGCAGTGTGGTAGTAGCAAAAATTATTGAAAGGTTAAGGTAGGGGTGGCAATTTATGACTCAACCCATCAACCTGACTCGCGAATGACCCGCTTAAAGTAGGTTTGTGTTTTGTTATAAATGGGCTTGGATCATAAATGGGTCAACCCATCTAAACCATTTACTAAATGGGTTGGGTTTAGGTTAAATCTTTGATCCGTTTAAACTCATTTTGACCTATTTAATAATTATGTCGGATTATGATCTAACCCGTTTAACCTGTTTGAAACTTACTTAACCTATTTCTGATTTGTTTAACCCAACTTGCTTTAACTGTTTAATCTGTTTAAATATATTTAATCCATTAAAAATCCATCTAACCTAATTAAACCTATTTAATAAATAAGTTATGTAGGTCAGGTCGGGTTTACTTGTTTAATAAATTGGTTCGATTCAGATTTGAAATTTAACCAATTTAATAAGTAGGTCGGGTTTGGGATGATGAATTTTTGACCCGACCCGCATCCAACCCAACCCGTATCTGACCCGATCCGATCTGATTGTAACCCCTAGGTTAAGGTGCCTAGACCCACATTGTCTCATATCCTCCTTTCGATCATCTTTTTTCTAGCTGCTTTAACACCGGTAGCATGATCGTCGCGCCTATCTACCCCTTGCTGTTAGACTTATCTTGGCCATTTTTTGGCAAGCCAGTTGGGGAACAAGTTCTTTGGCACACTCCAAGAGACGCCAAGCTAACAAGTTTTGTGGCATGCTCTATATGAAACAATCTTTATTCCATCAACCAACTATAGTTGGCTCCTAAGGCATTAATGGCCGAGCAACTTAATTTGCTTATCCAATAAGTACAGACCCTAATGGAGGTAATTAGGAGAACGTAATGCCCAAACTGGCAAACTACCATTGCACCACCAAACTGCAAGGACGGCCCGGCACATCACACCAGTCATTGTCCCGAGAATTTTGGCCAATACTAAAAAGACGATTGCTTGGTGCTTATTTCGAAACAAGCTTTAGCTCAAGAGATTTGAAATCCCCCGATTTAGAAAGTCTCTCTAGGAAAGAAACCGACCTTGATTGAAGGATGAAGGAGATGAACAATAAAATCAAAGCCCTAAGAGAAAGGCAAGCAGACTAGGGAGAAGATTTGGATATTACAATTGACCCACCATTCGTCATGGTGATTATGGAGGAATGTTGCTAAAGAGATTCAAGATGCTGCAATTTGAGGTGTACAATGGAACCTCAGACCTAAGGTACCATTTTAAGAGCTTTAAGACTCTCATAATATTGCAAAGAGCGACTGATGCAGTTTTATGCCACGCTTTCCAACTACCTTGAGGAAAGCAACTCGTCTCTAGTATTCTAGTCTCCGACCATGATCTATTCATTTCTTTGATCAGCTTAGCCGTTAGATTGTGGATCACTTTGTGAGCAACTGGAGGCAGAAGAAAGACACCACCAATATGTTCACTATGAAGTAGAGAAAAGATGAGTCCCTTAGAAGCTATATTAACCACTTTAATAAGGAGATATTAAAGATTCATGACCTAGACCAAAAGATTGTAGTGTCAACAGTGAGCGGCAGATTGAAATCTTCCTATTTCTACATCTTCTTGGAATAGAGGACTCCCAAAGATTTGGTCGAGCTACTATCTCGAGCCAAAAAATACATCAAGTTTGATGAGGCTATGAAAGCATAAAGGGAGGCACATAGAGGTGGAAATGGCAGAAGAAGAGGCCAAGAAGAAAGGAAAGGATCAAGAAAGAGGCCCCATCATGAAGGGGAGAGCCATCGACGTTCGAGGAGCCCACAACCGAGGTTTGAGATAGAATGTCGGGATTATTTGTGTGGTTGAAGAGAAAAATCCCTCCAGCTCGCCAAATCCTAGAAAATATTGTCGGTTTGATAAAGGCTTTTGTCATAAGAAGATGAAGGCTTTGATACCAATTGTTGTGCTAGAAAAGAAGAATAACAAAAAAAGAAGAAAAAAGAAAAAAGAACAATATTTATGTGGTTTGATCAATTGATTTACATCCATAAGGAGAGACAATACAAAATATTTACTATAAAAAAAATAGAGACTATAGAGTACTAGATTACCTTACAAACTCTAGCTCCCAATGCACCCAATATCTAGAATAGTCAATTGCTCCCTTAGGGTTAGAAGGTGTGTGTGTATATATAATAGAGTAAATCAGTTTAGACTCGAGCTAGCATTCCTGCCAATATATAGCCGGTGTTTTAAGTTGATATAGACTGGTATTCTAAGTCAATCTTCTAAAACTAATATAGATTCGACCTTTTAGAACCTGTAAACTTAAGGCATACTTAACGAAAATCATCTTACCTGCATCACTAATGTAAATTCCATCGATATCATGTTTTATTAGAAGCCCATGATGGGTCACATCAAGTGCTAGTAGGTTGAATGTCCATGCATGATTATCAACTACAAAGGGTAAGTGCTAGGTTGTGGTCCTAGATACCCATGCCATAACCTTCTTGTATGCCAGAGCTAAGTTAGAAAAGGACGTGGCATCCTGAGGTCAAACTAGTGTTTAGATTTAGCCAAAAATTGGTGTTTAGATTTAGCCAAATGCCATTGCAAAGCGGTCAAACCAAAACAAAATTAGAAGCCCCACCACGTGTCACGTAGCTAGACGTCCAGTAGCCTGTTGTTAACAGTGCGCCCTCCACCATCCAGCTAGATTACGTCACAAACTCACTCAATTGAACACCCAGTTCTACACCCTCGATGATATTCGAACCCGCCTCGCGTGGTCCTCACAATCAATTATGGGGTGGTGCATTGGGTGCTTCAAAATGTAGGTGTTAATTAGTAAATTGTGCTCTTTATTTAATGATTAAATCTAATGATTTAATTGACTAAATTACCCACAACTCATTGAGACATACCTACAATCCGATAAAAAAGTACTTAAATAGGGGTATATATGTCAGTGTACAATTATTGCTTATTT
This sequence comes from Phoenix dactylifera, assembly GCF_009389715.1. Taxonomy (NCBI): domain Eukaryota; kingdom Viridiplantae; phylum Streptophyta; class Magnoliopsida; order Arecales; family Arecaceae; genus Phoenix; species Phoenix dactylifera. Next base: position 761,320 of record NW_024067697.1, read on the forward strand.
TTCTGGCACGTGGAAGCCAGCGGTTATCCTGCACGTCACACTCGCCCAACAACTGCCACCATCCTGTCCTCAAATTACGAAACTAAGTCTTCATTTCAGACAACGACAGCCGTCCGATTCTTTACATTTTCTTAACAGAAGTCCATCAGAAGCTTTATTTTGACTCTTGACCGGTGGACTACCTGTATGTACGCCGTAAAACAGAAGCGGTATTTCCGAAATTTTAAGGAAAGCGAGGGGTTCCTCTTCTGCCCCTCTGCACGGTAACCGGCTGCGCTGTCTCGCCCTACGCCCCAAATCTTTTTTTTAATTAATATATAGTTATTAATTTTTAGCTATTATTATTATTATTTTCCCCCACCGCTCTGTGTTTCGGGATCGGCCAGGCTTGTCTTGCCCAACCGACACCGCTGCCGTGACCCGTTTTCCGTTACCGTTGGGGTCTTATCTCTCCAAGCCCAAACCCTAGGACTCTCCGGCGACTCTTGGCCCTGTTTGAGGTCGATTTCTCTCCCAAAACCCTTGGCCGCCATTATCGGCGACCGAATGGACGGCGGTGCCGGCGGCGGAGGGGGAGGAGCGGATGTGGCGGCAGCGGCGGGGGCGAACGCGGGGCTGGGAGGGAACGCGCCGCCACCGTTCCTGAGCAAGACGTATGAGATGGTGGACGACCCGGCGACGGACGCGATCGTGTCGTGGGGACCGGGGAACAACAGCTTCGTGGTGTGGAACACGCCGGAATTCGCGCGGGACCTCCTCCCCAAGTATTTCAAGCACAATAACTTCTCCAGCTTCGTCCGCCAGCTCAACACCTATGTGAGCCCTTTGGCCCTTTCTGATGATTTCCCTTCGAATTCTGTCTGCTTTGTTTGAATCGGTTTAAAATGATGGGTGCTTCCTGATTTCATCTTTGTCTGTGTCGATTGGGGTTTGTTAAGCTCTGATGGAAGATAAGATTGGGATGGAAAAATGTGGTTAAACATATGAAATATTTGCTAAAGTTGTATTTTATTGAAGACAAAGGAATAATGGGTGAAGATGGAATTTTGGGCCAACTAACATTATATTTCTATGCAAAGTACAAAGAAATCATGCATGTTTAATAAAGAAATATCAGTCTTTATTACATTAAGTGAAAAGAAAACCCAATTTTTTTTTTTTTTTTTTTTTTGTAACTACACTTTCTTAATAATTTACTTGATGAAAGACTATAATTCTTGAAAAAATTATGATTATAGGAACTTTCAAATCACGGAGAAGAGTTATGAACTCTTTCATGATATTGGAGCCAATATCAATTGTAGTAACTTTCAAGACTGTATCTCATCTCCATCTACTTCATCGTCTAGCTTCCCAATATCTTGCCCGCCTGCCTTGGTAACTTTTCACCTGCGCAGATGAGGCTTTGAAATTCTTTAAATCAAGGCTGTCGGGAACCAACACTTCCTCTAATCCAAGACCAATTGCTGCTTCCTCCCGAGTTTCAAGAAATCTCGAAGCACTCTTGATTCCTTCCAGCCCTTAGATCACATCCTCTCCAAATAGATTTATCTAAAGATGAGCTTGTATACGTTGTTGCCTTTGCTTCTACTCTAGCACTCCTTTTCATTCATTGAAGTGTGTGACTTAGTTTTCACACCAAGAGAGGCTGGGTTGCCTAATCAAATTTCACTCTTCTCTCACAATTTTTTCCATATTTCCAAGTAATTGAACATGCATAACTTTTAAAATAAGTACACTGTCACACCCTGAATCTAGAATATAACAGATGTCGCATACCTGCATGGTGGACCATATAAACGTCCAAGGCTATAGATCATATCAAGGCAATAATTCTTGAAAATTAATTAAATCAAGATCTTATATAAATAATTGTTACAATCAATTGTTTCAAGGTGACATAAGTCAATATATGCTTAACTATTTATTCAAATCAAATAAAATATTCTAACTAGTCTAAATAGTCTAACTAGTACTGAAAATATCTTTCGAAAATCTAGCGCAGTCTCCCAAGTTTCGAGCAATCATGAATCTGGATTTGAAAAATGAAAAAAAAATAATGAGCTACATTAGCCCAGTAAGCAACATACAACCCCAAAGTGGGGTCTAAGCATGCCAAGTAAATAATTAGTTAAATAACAAGATATTGACTAGGAATAAATTAATTTTTAAATTATGCATATATCTCTTTTCAAGTTTACTATTATTTTTATAAACTGATACTAGAAATCCAACATCAGGCTGTGGCTACATAAGCTAGTGACATGGGTCAGAATGCACAAAGTGCTAAATACTACTATTCGGAATAGTGGTATTTGGACATCGAACCTCCGGTGATTAAAAAAGTGGTATTTGGAGACTAAACTGATTCGGAATAGTGGTATTTGATACTTTGTGCATTTTGACATATGCCACTGGGTTACGTGGCCATAGTCTAATGTTGGGTTTCTAGTATCAGTTTATAAAAATAATAGTAGACTTTAAAGGAGATATGTATTATTCAAAAATTGATTTATTGCTAATCAATATTTTGTTCTTTAACCAATTATTTACTGGCATGATTAGATCCCACTTTGGGGTGTTATGTTGCTTACTGGGCTAGTGTAGCTTATTATTTTTTTCTATTTTTTAATCCAGATTCATGATTGCTCGAAACTTGGGGGAGTGCACTAGATCTTCTGAAATATTCTCAGTTCTAGTTAGACTATTTAGACTAGTTAAAATATTTTATTTGATTTGAATAAATAGTTAAGCATACATTGACTTATGTCATTTTGGAACAATTGATTGTAACAATTATTTGTATAAGATCTTGATTTAATTAATTTTTAAGAATTATTTTTTTGATTTGATCTGTAGCTTTACATGCTTGTATAGTTCGCCATGTAGGTATGTGACGTCTATTATGCTCTGGATTCAGAACATGATAAATTTAATGGTATCAGAGCTTAAGTTTAAGATTACTAGAGATCGTGATTGAAATAGTCATATTAGAGCTTAGCTTTTAGGATCTTTAGGGTTCGTCGGAAAGTTTGAGAGTTGGGTAAAAATTAGATAATGAGACAAATGTCTTTGTTTGTTTTTGTTATTGATGAATTTGTGTTATCTTATCTAAATTTTATTTGTGATGCTTATTTCATTTTCATTGAAATCAGAATGCTAGCTAACTGTGCTCATGGCCAAAGTGTGAATAAGCTATTTTGGGAGTTTTTTAGGTGGAGCAATTTATATTTCAGGTTATGCTTAATTGGATTTTGACTAAAATTAAGTGAAGGAGTATTAGCCATGGAATATTATTGTGCATTGTAATTTATTTGTTTATTAGTTATATAAGTGAATTTGGAAGTTCAACTTGACATGGGGTACTTTAATGTTACTTCTAGCTTGAGGATAATTATTTTGGTGGCTAGTTAAGGTTCATTCATAAAAAGTTGTTTAAAGTTTGGGCTTGAAAATATTTTATGATATTTATTTAAATATTCTTCGAGGTTGCAACCTTTATGTGGATCATGCATGAAACTATTATATAGAAGAAAAATATATTTAGGGATGAGATTCAAGAGTTTTTCCTTGGTTTTACTTGAAATTTAAAATTTTAGATCTTTTCAATTTACAATATTGATTGGAAGTCAACTTATAAATCTTGAGAATGTTGGTGGAGTGCGCAGCAGAAGCATGGTGGTTTGAATAATTTTGGCTGGTTAGAAATAGTGTCTATTTGATTCGGAAAAGTTTTTGATGGTTTTTCTTGTTAAAGAGAATTTTATTGTCAAGGGAAATGATACTGTTTTTGATTTTTGACTGATATGGATATCATTTTGTCATTAGTAGGTTCTCCTATCTGCTGTGCAAAGAAAATTTCTAACATTTCAAGTTTACGATTAGTGCAATGTTGGTTCATGCATTAATTGATCTTAGATCTAGAATGTTTTAGTATGGGCCTTTCTTTGCTTATGCTTTTGAAAGAATTCGAGAATAATTATCAATCTTGAAGTTTAGGATTAGTGGACTGGGTATCCAATCTCTAGTCGAGCGACGGGACATCTTTGCTACTAGGATGGAAGCGAGGTTCATATTGGAGCCGTCGAGTTTCTGGGGCTCCATGATGAGGGCCAAGTATGGGGACCCGATGGACCCGCATGTCTTCCGTGTGGGTAGGTGCAATTCCTTTCTGTGGCGAGAGATATGTGCCCGTGCCCCCTGGTGCTTTCGGAGATCCAATGGAAGATTGGTGATGGTCGAGCGGTGGACGTTTTGGGGGACTGCTGGCTGGCTGACATTCTACTGTGCAGATGGCCCACCTTTTGCGACCCTAGGGGATTGGAGGAGCGCAGAGTCCACGATCTATTGGCCCCTAGGAGGGCGGAATTGGGATGGGGACCTCGTCCGGCGGGTCTTTGGCGAGCAGTCGGGCGAGCGGGTGTTAATGGTGCCAATCATGGGGGCTGAGGCGGGGGATAGGCAGTTGTGGGGCCGGACGGGAAGGACAGAGGTGCGACACGGGACCTTCTCGAGTTGGTGAGGAGGCTTGCAGCTAGACAGATGGAGGTGGAGTAGATCTTGCGGCTGCGTATTCATCTTCAAGTAGCCTTGTTTGTTTGGAAGGTCGCCTGGGGATGTCTGCTTACCAGGCGAGTCTTGGCTTGACAGGGGGTGCGCATCACCTTGGGATGCTGGGCTTGTCAGGAGACAGAAGAGACTATATTCCATGTCCTCTTTGGTTGTCAGAGGGCGGCTTCGTTATGGGAGTGTGCCTCGGCTTGCTCTGGTCTACGGTGGAGTTGGTCGTCAATAGAGGAGTTTTTGACCCTCTTGGCTGAGTCCTTCCGGAGTCCCGGGCTTCTGTCCTTGGGGATTAGGGCAGCCTATTTGGCTTATCACTGCTGGCTAGATTGGAATGCTCGCATCTTCGAGGACAAAGCTGAGCTTCTGAGAATTGTAGTAGACAGGGCCCTACTTCATGTGGCGGAGGTCCTTGATGTCACTGCGTCGTCGTCTCTTAGGGCGGCCAGGAGAATTTGGGGCTCTCATTTCGCTCACGTAGCGCCCAGGTGTGTTATCATCTTTTGGAAGCCCCCACATCCTAGTTTTCTCAAAGTGAACTTCGACAACAGTACCCAAGAGGGTGGTTGGTGCGGCGCCGACTTTGTCATTAGAGATCAGCAGGCAAGACTATTGGCGGCCGAGGGTCGGTTCATCTTCGACTAGTCTGTCGACACAGCATGGAAGGGAGTATTCTATGCGAGATGGGTGTTGGGGGCAGATCACATTATCATTGAGGGGGATTCCGCCACGGTGATCTAAGGGATCCAGGAGACCGGGGGCGCTAATAGGGGAATGCGATTGCTTCACGATATTCGCCGTCTGTTAGGCGAATGCATCTCCCATCGGATCTCTCATGTTTACAGAGAGGACAATAGTGCGGCAGATTAGGTGGCCTCTATGCGGCTCATCATTCAGGCGACTTCATCTGGGTGGACCAGGTTTTTGTCCCGTCTTTCTTGTAGTCTATTTTACTTTCTGACTTTTTGGGCAATACTTACATTCGTTATATGTGAGTTGCCGATGTACCGAAAAAAAAGATTATTTTACGCTCAAATAGTAGTTTATGATCTTGTGATAGATCAATTAAATTAACATTAATTGATGTTTTGAAAAAAAATTGATCTAGAATCATTAAGAAATTTTGGAGAATGTTGATCAAAGTTGCCCAGCTAATGTGTGGTCCATTAAGTCATTTAAAAATTGGTCAAAAATATTGATTGAGATTTGACATGTGTTATGATAGAAGACTTGACTTTTCAATAGCTAAGACTTTTATTGAAGAAAAGGTGAAAACTGTTGATCCTTAGACTAATCATGATGTGGCTATGTTATTCTCTCCGATTGTTGGCTATGCTAAGAAAAAAAAAATTTGAGCATATCATCACTAGGGTTAGTTGATTAATGATTAAATATGGTCTAATTTGTTAGGTATCCGAATAAATCATGTACGATTCGTTCCCACCTTATTTATAAATTGAAGTTAAATTTTAAGCTTTGTGACATATGAAATCATGGTATCAATACCTTGCCTTATTAGACTTGCTCTTGTGATTTGATATCAATCATTTTTGAGATAGACCATTGTTGTCTAAAGTTCATCACTACATATTCTTTTGTGAATCACCTTCACAACCATCAATGATTGGACTCTAATTAGGGTTGGCCTTATGTGTGGTATGCTAAGGCCCTGCTTGGGTGTTTGCATTAGGAAAACACCCGTTCCATGATAAGTTATCTTCTGGCTACCTTGAGTGTATGAGTTTTTGGGCTGAGCATCTTTAACTTTGGAAAGTCAAAATTTTTCAAATTTTGAGGATCAACTTTTTTTAAAGAAGAGGAGAATGTGAGAACTGGCCCATAAGAGCCCATCCCGGATTGAAGCTGGCAACACCCATCGACTGCAATTTGAAAATTCAAAAAAGAAAAAGAAAGATCAGAACAAAGGAACCGCGTTTTCCTGCCTGATCCACCATCCATTCAAAGGATAAGGCCGTGGAGTCCTGGCCGGTGACGACTTCGCAGGCCGTTCGAATGGCCGCCGGCCGTTGGGTCGTGCACAACCGCCACCATGATCGAGGGCGGGTGCAATGACTGCCAAGTTTATTTCCATCCAAACATGTATAAATCCCCCATCATCCCTTGTGACGGACCACCATCGAGCTTGCTCTTCTTCTTCCCTCCTTCCGGCGGCCAACGTACCACCACAACTGAGCTTTGCCACCCCCAAATTTTCTTCCCTTTCTCTAGATTTTGGTTACTCTATTTTTTTCCTGTTTTGAGATCCATTTTGCCCATCGAAAGCCTCCACCGCCACGAGATCCACCACCACTGTGGTTTGCTGGTGAGTCCCCTGCCTTGACTTGCTTTTTCTTGGTTGAGGGAGCTACCACCTTGGACAGCTAGGGGCGCTGTCCTTCCCTTCTTCCTCTTCCGTTCCCTCCACGTTCATGGTCGAACCACCACGGCCATCTCGCTGCTGGCTGCGCCACCTTGCAGTGAGCTGCTGGCCGGGCCACCGCCAGGCCATTGACCACCCCAGGCCTCTCCTCTCCTCTTTCTTTCCCTCTCTTCCTTCTCGTCTTCTTCTAGCTCTTATTTTCTTCCTATTTTAGTTTATTAATTCCTATATATATATAAATCTCCTGATGTGATACTCTCTAGGTCAAGCCCATATTAACTAGATTTAGACCTTTTCCCTAATGGTCGACCTGGACTACTCGGCGTGGCCCGTGATCAGAATTAGACTAAGACTTAGACTGAGATCCTCTCTCTTCTCCCTCTTTCTCTCTCCAACCAGATCCAAAGATCTTTGTTCAAAGCCTTGACTCTCTTTGCTCGGATCCAAGTTGACCCCTGGGTAGAGGTCCTGAATTACCTCGATACTCAGGCGACGTACCGACCTAGTACCTTAGCCTTCTCAAATATTCTCTAGAATTTGGTTACCCTTGACCTTTATTGAGCCACATAAATCATAGCTCATCTTGATCAGTTCAATTCACCTTGCTCGGACCGACCCCAGCGGTGGGCACTACCACCTGATCGATCTTGCTTTTCTTTCATCCAGATTTGGGTGTAAGGCCGTATTTTCAATAGTATTTTAATTTTTGACTTCGCTTGGCTTTTATGATATTAATAAAAATTTAATGATATTAAAGCAGGTGAACCTAACTCGTCTAATTGGAGTGGAATTTTGAAGTGATAAGATGTAAGTAACCTAATGCTTCAATGTGTATTTTTCAAATTATGGTAAAATGACAATTACTTTATTGAATATGATTGTTATATCTGTTTTATACTTGGTCAAACGGATCAGGCATATTATTTTAAATATGTTGTGTTATGTTATAAAATTTGAAAAATATGAATGAATAAATTATGAAATTTATTTCATATATATGTATTCTCAGCATGGCTATAATGTAGCCCCACCAATGGGGACTATTCGTTAGCCCTGTCGACTTCAAATCTGAGAAACTAGTTTCGACAAGAACCATCGGTGATTAGAATAGTGGTACTTGGACACTAAACTGCCGATGGTTAAGAATAATGATATTTGGCACTTTGTGGATTCTGACCCATGCCACTGGGTTACATGGCCATAGCCTGATGTTGGGTTTCTAGTATCAGTTATGAAAATAATAGTAAACTTCAAAAGAGATACATGTATGATTCAAAACTTGATTTATTCTTAGTCAATATCATGTTCTTTAACTATTTATTTATTTGGCATGATGAGATTCCACTTTGGGGTGTTATGTTGTTATATTGCTTACTGGGTTAGTATAGCTCATTATTCTTTCTTTCTCTATTTTTCATATCTAGATGCATTATTGCTTGGGACTTGGAAGAGTGCGCTAGATCTTCTGTAGATATTATTGGTGATTAGAGTTCTAGTTAGACTATTTAGACTAATTAGAATATTTTATTTGATTTGAATAAATGGTTAGCATATGTTGACTTATGTCACTTTGGAACAACTGATTGTAAGAATTATTTAAATTAATTTTCAAGAATCGTTCTTGCTTTGATATGATCTGTTGCCTTGCATACTTGTATGGTCCGCCATACAGATATGAGGCGTCTGTTACGCTCTGGGTTCGAGGCGTGACAAATGTGAGAAGCGGCCCACAAGGTCTCATCTCGGATTGAAGTCGGCAACACCCATGAATAGAGGAACCACGCACCCCTGCTCGATCTGTCAGCTGTTGAGAGAAAAAGGCCACGGACTCGTGGCCGATCACGACTCTGCGGGCGATTCGAACAACCACCGGCCGTTGGGTGATGCACAATTGCCGCCATGATCACGGGCAGGTGCAACGACTGCGAAGTATAAAAATAGTGGTATTTGGACACTGAACCGGTTCCTTTAATATCATTAATTTTAATTAATATCTTAAAAGCAAGCAAAGTCAAAAATTAAAATTACTATTGGGGATATGACTTTATACCCAAATCCGGATGAAAGAAAAGCAAGGTCGATCGGGTGGTAGTGTCCGGCTGCTGGGGTAGGTACGAGCAGGGTGAACTGAACTGATCAAGATGAGCTATGATTTAAGTAGCTTAATAAAGGACAAGGATAACCAAATTCTAGGAGATACCTGGCAAGGCTTATGACGTTCGAGTACCGGGGCGGTTTAGGGCCTTCACCCAGGGGTCAACTTGGATCTGAGCAAAGAGAGTCATGGCTTTGAACTAATATCCCTGGGTCTAGCTAAAGAGAAAGAGGGAGAAGAGAGAGAATCTCAATCTAAGTCTTGGTTTAATTCTGATCATGGGCCCAGTCCGAGTGGTTTGGGTCAACCGTTAGGAGAAAGGTTTAGATTTAGTCAGAATGTAGGCTTGATCTAGAGAGATAAGATCACATCAAGAGATTTATATATATATATATGTATAAATTAATAAATAAATGAATAAACTAAAATGGGAAGAAAATGAAAGCTAGAAGAAGACGAGAAGGAAGAGAGGGAAGAAAGAGGAGAGGCTAGGGGTGGCCGTTGGCCTGGCGGTGGCCCAGCCAACGGCTCGGGCGAGGTGGCGTGGCCGGCGGCGAGATGGTCGTGGTGATTCGGCCATGAATGGGGAGGGAAAGGAAGAGGAAGAAGGAAAGGGCACCTCCCCTAGCTGCCCAAGGTGGCAGCTCCCTCGGCCAAGGAAGAAGCAAGTCAAGGCAGGGGACTCATCGGCAGACGGCAGGGGCGGTGGATCTCGTGGCGGTGGCGGCTTCTGACAGGCAAAGTGGATCTCAAAATAGGGGAAAAATAGAGTAACCAAAATCCAAAGAAAAGGAAGGGAATTCGGGGGTGACGAAGCTTAGTTGTGGTGGTACGTCGGCCGCCGGAGGGAGGGAAGAAGAAGCGGGAGCTCGGTGGTGGTCCGTCGCAGGGGATGAGGGGGGGTTTATGCATGTTTGATTGGGGATAAACTTGGCGGTCATGCACCCGCCCACGATCATGGTAGCGGTTGTGCACGACCTAATGGCTGGCGGCCATTCGAACGGCCCGCGGAGTCGTCACTGGCCATGACTCCGTGGCCTTATCCTCTCAATGGCTGGCGGATCGGGTAGGGAAACACGGTTCCTCTGTTCTGATCCAAAACATTTTTGAATTTTCGAATTGAAGTCAGCGGGTGCTGCCGACTTCATTCTGGGATGGGCCTTTATGGGCCGGTTCTCACATACACGATATAAATCATGGATAAAATGTTTGAAGCAGTAGACTGAATGATTCTAATAATAGAGGAATGACGTACAGAGTGGTATGCAAGGGATATGTGGATGATTAACTCCTGCAGATTTTTGCAATGATGTAACTCATGCAACTTATGTCCCCTTTATACCTTCCATCTAGATCATGCCACATCCTATTCACAAAATTGCCTCAAAGCTTTCTGTGAAGCTATGAAGCAAGTGGTTCTATCACTATGGTACCAAAATAAAAGTTTTTGTTAATGCTTTCTAATTACATCAGTTTGGCACCAAAATCAATTGTTTATAGTTCTTCAATTAGATGAGTCCTAAATCCTGCATAATATCCTATTCCAGCTACTTTAAAAGAGCTAGCAGACTGGTCTCATGAAAAGTGAATGTTTGTGTATGTGTGTTTTTTTTTAAGATCAATTTTAGTAGGGGGATCAAAAGGATGAAAACTTTCATAAGTGGCTGAACATGAAGCTTAATAATTTAAAAGCTGATAACTATAAACAGATGCTCACACAGATGTAAAATACTGCATGTTCGTCCGATTCCTGTTTACCTAAAAATATGCTAAACAGATCGTTGTTAAAACCGACAAACAAAGTTTAAATTAATTTTACTCTTACCTTTCCTACTCGAAGAATAGTGTTTGTAAGAGGTCGATCCACAGAGAGGCGATTGGAGTTGCATAAAAATTAGAACATTCATTCGGATTCAAAATCGATTTTTGAATAACAAAAGAAAAACATTATATCGGGGATGATGATAGATTCTCTAGTCTACCAGAGAATCTTCTTTATTTAAAAATAATAAAAAGACAAGTACTTAGAAATCAAAGAGCATTTATAAATTCATGAAATGTTTAACTATTCAAAGGAAAATTTTGGCATAAATTAAAATGGATGAAAACAAGTGCTAAGAAGATCAAAAGCCTAGAACATAAATTGCATAAAAGAAAATTTAATGTATTGCATCAAAGAAGAATAAAAGATTGCATTAAAAAAAACAGAAATTAACTTGAACCTAAAACAAGGATTGCATGAAAAAGAAATGATAGATTTGATAAAAAGAAAATTCATTACAAATAAAAGTGGAGATTGGAAACCTAATGTTTCTTCTCTTTTACAAATAACATAAAAAAAATAAAACAAAAAGCTTCTCCCTCCCGCTAGAACATAAAATATTATTTTTTTTAATTCTTTTCTTCCCCCCAAGAACAGAGCAATGCTCTGTTTTCCTTCTCAACCGAGCTCACCTCCTCCTCCTTGGACCCGCTGGCCACCACCCAAACCGAGCTCACCTCCTCCTCTTCGTTCTCCCCTTCTTATAGTGCCACAGCAAGCGTGGATGGCTGAATCATGGGCGGAAGGAGAGGGCGGACGGGCTCTTGGCTGGAACGGTGGCTTGATCACAGCACGCTTGATGGGCGCGGGATCGCTGGAATCGGGGAAGGTCGTCCGGGATGCGGAAGGATGAATGCGAGACACACGTGGATGGCCAGAGGAGGCTGGGATGGGCTGGATCTCTGCATGCATCACGGGATCTTGGACATGGAAGGAGGGAGGAGCTGCAGACGGGCGCCGATCCGGAAGGAGGACGGCGTGATTGCTGGGGTGCCGGATGAAGAAGATCCCGGCTTGCTGATTTGGGAAGGAAGAAGACGCTGCGGGATGAGCTGGAAACGTTGGTTGGAGACGCGTGGATCACTGGAGGGGCGGACGTCGGTTGCTGGCTAGCGGGCTGAGGCGGAGGCTGCCGTGGGATCGTCCGGCTTGGATCACGGGAGAGGGGCTGGAGCTTACTTGGAAAGCGCCGCGGGACCACTGCTAGCATCACGGGAGGGAAGAGCTGGCTCGAGAGCTCTCGATGTGGAGGAGGCCGGACGGGATGAGTGGCTGTGAGCCGCTGGGAGCAGCGTTGAAGACGCGGAATGGAAGAGACGCACGTGGGATGAGGCGGAGGAGCTGCAGATCTGGAAAGAGTTGGAGGTGTCGTGGACAGCGGATGGTGGCGTGATCACGCCTTGCTGGAACGTTGAATGGGTCATGTGCCAGTTTCTGCAATGGACTTAGATTTTGGAAGGTCTGGGACTTTCTTTGCCCTCCTGAGATGAGAGCTGGGAGATGCCAAGTTCCGTCCAATTAGTCATATAGATAAAAAAATAGTGTGATATGAAATTTGGCTTGTAGACGGACGGACTGAGTTCGTCACGGGTCATCTGTTCTGACTGGAGGTTAAGTGCAAGTCTTTCAAGTCATGGGTCACCCAGCACCTCATAGTTATGATATGGCCAAATTAGATTTGCCCAAAATTCCTTCCCAAAAACACGAAGAAAATGGACTTGATTCGGACCCGAACCTGACTCGGACCCGACCCGATATTCAACCGGATCGGATCTGGGGAGGGATCCTTTTGAAGTCAAATTTGTACTCAATGTGCATTTTATCTCTAATTTATGATAATCTGTGTCAACCCCAAATATAATATTAATCCAGTGAATTTATCATTATCGGTTAGCAATAACACTAATTTTAGTGACATGTAGGTTGCACTTTTGTGCTCTCATCACACCCCCCAACTAGCTTATTGCTAGTCTCTAGCAATTAACAAGCAAACGATAAAATGAGGGCACAAAAAGATGTAGTCTAACTTATGACTTTTTCTCCTTTTTTTTTTTGAATTGAAGCTAAATACACAAACTAAGATATGCACCCATTTTCGTAGGGAGTAACGATTGCACTTAGCACGTGCAACAAGCCTTTAAACCCCTAGGTTACCCTAGTGGACGAGTGCTGTCTCGTGAGGGTTTGCAGTGAAGTTACCCACAAACTTCATTAGTCAGGAATTTCTAATGTTTAACTCAAAATTTGAACAAGTATCATTGTATGAACTTAGAATTGCAAGGACAATAAAGACTTATTGCTATCATATTTAAGCCGACTCTAACTCAAGTTCCATTACTCCCCATCTATCTGCTAACAAGTCAAGAATGTAGTGAGGTGCAAGATAATATCATATAAATGAGTGGCTTTCACTTACTTCCAACATGATCACTCCAATTTTCAAGATTTTCTAGAGTTAAATGGTAATGAACACCCCAATTTTTTTTTATTGTTATATTTTTTTTTATCAGACTGAATGCTAAGAAGAATGACTTGTGCAATATCTAGCCTTATTAAGCTTTCTAGCTGACCCATGTAGCGAGTGTTAGGCCAATGACTCCTGATCCAGATGGCTCAGGGCACTAGGTGTAGAGACACCCTAACGGGCTTAATAACTCAAGTTAACTAGGCTTCAAGGCCAAATTAGTCACTCAAAGTTTAATCTCAATCATTCTCATCTTTTTACGCGAACACTCGCTGCTTGCCAGGCAAGAGGCCCGGTTACTCAGTGAGAAGACTTAAAATAAACTTATTATTTTATTTTATCTTTTTTTTTTGATTAGGGGGTTCATTACACATATAACTTTAAATTATCCCGAATATTAAAGTATTCATATTAGTTGCAAGTATACATACCCCACTATTTATGTGCTTACGTGTAGGTGCTAAATCATCTTGTATTATATTAGCAGAAGATAGGTGGGACGAAAACTCAAGCTAGAATTGCTATCATATTCCTTAACTCAAAGCTATTGTCAAAGCAATTCCTAGTTTGTACAGCCAAAAAGATTAGAGTTTGAGTTAAAAATTTGAACTCCTTTTTTTTATTTTAATTTTAATTTTTTTTTTTGGCATCAAAAATATTCTCACCCCCGTACCTAAATCTAACATTGTCCTCAATGTTAAAGAAGATTTAAAGCAGTAATAGGATAGAGGAGAAGTTACCTGATATGGGTAGGTAAATTAACAATTGGGGTAAAAAAAATCCCAAACCTGCATGTTAGTAATTTTTTTTTTATAATATTTACATGTTGGGTTGCCTTCCAAGAGCGCTAAGTTTTATGTCTTCAGCCGGACAAAATGTGAATCCTCTTTTTTTTCAACCATTATCTAAGAATGGTTTTGGAAGAGTCCGATGAAGAACAGTTGGCTGATGACGATCTATGCTCATAAGGGGAATAGAACTAAGGGGCGCATGCTTGACCCCTTTCTCGGAATGGACAAGGTAAGCTTCTAAAGGGTCCTTATTATAAGTTTGTAAGAAAGTCTCCTGAACCAGACTTTCAATCATGTCAACTTCATTGATTTTTTTGTCGTCTGGTGGTTGTTTACTTATGTTGAAGACATTAAGCTCGACTTTCATGTTGCCAAAAGATAATTTTAGCATCCCATTCGACAGTTGATCACAGCATTTGCTGTGGCTAAGAAAGGCCTACCTAAAATTATAGGTGTATGACTGTCTGGATGTATTGCAGGTTCAGTCTCAAGGATAACGAAGTCCACAGGATAGTAAAACTCGTTTACTTTCACTATTTCATCCTCTACAATCCCCTTGGGGTACTTCACTGTCCTATCTGCTAAGGACAGGGTAATATTTGTAGGCTTTAATTCTCCCAAACCTAACTTTTGGTACACATAGTAGGGAAGTAGGTTCACACTGGCTCCTAAATCTAATAGAGCTCTCTGGATGATCGTCTCTCCTATTTTTATTTCAATGGTTGGGCAACCAGGGTCTTTGAATTTCGGTGCAATCTGTTGTTGAATGAGAGATGAGGCTTGTGCAGCCATAACAGCTTGTCTAGGAATACTGGTTTTTCTTTTGACCGCGGTGAGGTCTTTCAAGAATTTTGTATAGGAGGGAATTTGTCTTATGGCATCGAGAAAAGGTATATTTATTTGAACAGTTTTAAAAACTTCCATTATTTCATCAAAGTTAGATTGTTTCTTGGAGTCCTGAAGTCTACTGGGAAAGAAACCTTAGGTTTGTATGTTTCTATGGGTTCTTCCTTTTTGTCTGATTTATCCTGTTCTTGACCCCTCTTCTGAATAGGGTTCTTATCGGATTCATTTTTATTTTCTTTTTCATGTTCAGGAAGTTGGACTTTATTGTCCACTTGCTTGCCAGACCTTAAAGTGGTAATCGTCTGGACTTCATAGGTCGGATTTCCATTAGAATCGATTTGATACTGACCTCTCTGACCTTGATTTTGTTGTCTACTAGGGTTAGGCACTGGTTGACTAGGTAGTTCACCTTTCTTTCTATCCCCTAGAGAGTTTGCTATTTGGCTTAGACTAACCTCAAGTTTTGCAATCGCTTGCGCATGGAATTGGTTAGTTTGGGCTTGGGCTGTGTTGGTCTGTTGTTGTTGCTTAATAAAATCTTATTGTTGCTTCATCATATTAACCATCATGGTTTCTAATGGTGAAGGTTGCTGCGGGATAGGGGCATTATAAGGAGGTACAGATGGAACCAAAAGTTGGTTCATTTGTGATGGACCTATCCTGGGGAAGTTGTTCTGAAAATCTGGTAGACCACCTTGATGCTGAATAGGTTCGTTCTGCTTGTATGAGAAATTTGGGTGGAACCTATTATCAGGATGGTAGAATGGACTGAATGAATTGGGAGTGGGCTTCTTGAAGGCACTATACGAATTTAGAGCATTTGCTTGCTCGGCCTTTATGGTGGGCAGATTAGGACAGCACTCCACTAGATGTTCCGGACTGTTACACAAGACACATAAACTATGTGACTCGTGATCCACTTTCATGATGGGATTTGACTCTTTGTATGAACTCGAACTAGTGAAAACAGTGAAAGCATCAAACTTTTTACTTAAGTTGTTCATTCTCAGTCACCAGATTGGACATGACATTTTTGAGTTCTGGATCTGTTTTCATTTCATAATTATCTGGTTTTCTAGATCCGAACTCATCTCTATTTACTTCCTCACCATAGCTACTCCAATTTTGGGCATTTTCGGCTAAGTCAACAAGAAATTCATAGGCTTGATCTGGGGTTTGGTTCATGAACCTACCTTTGTGCATGGACTCGATCATGTTTCTATGTGCCGGAGGTAGTCCTTTATAAAAGAAGTGGACCAGATCAGCCTTATCAAGCCCATGGTGTGGGCATTTGACCAACAAGTCATGGAATCATTCCCAAGTTTGGAAGAATTCCTCTTCAGATTTCCCTCTAAAAGTTCTTATGGCATCCTTAATTTTTTCTGTTTTAATCATGGGATAAAATTTTGCCATGAACTTCCTAGATAGTTGTTCCCATGTTGTGATGGAATTTGGGGCCAGAGAATATAGCCAGGCCGCGGCTCGATCCTCTAAGGTCATTGGGAACAATCTCAATTTTACACTTTCTTCATCTAAATTTTGATTTTTGAAAGTTTGACAAATTGTCATGAATTTATTTAGATGAATGTAGGGTTGTTCACTTTCAAACCCATGGAATTTGGGTAGCATATTTATTGTCGCAGCCCGAATTTCAAATTGGGCTGCATTATTTATTGGCAACACTATACATGTAGGTGGACTAGCGGATGCAGGAGTGAATAATTCATTCAGGGTTCTAATGTGTTCACCCATTGTAGAGATTGACAGTTGATTTACAGTTCGCAAGTTGTGATAAAAAGTTCTGTCAATCTCAGGATCAAATGGGGTTAACTTATCCCTTAATGACCTTCTACCATGCATACATTATCAACACTTCATTATATTTGACTCCTATAATGAACGAAATCCTAAAAGAAGAGAAGGGCTAGACACAGATGACCACAACAATTTGACCCTATTAGTCTTAGAATTAAGTGAGGTTTAGTAGCTTCTTAAATCTAGTTGCACAGAGATTTATCAGGTTAAAAAGTTTCTGAAATTCTCTCCTAGATTAGACAGCTCCTAATCTTCCTTTCAGATTAAGCTTGAGCTTACCAGTTAAGCGATTCAGTAACCAGTGACCAGGAAAGTCCCGAGGTGTGTGGTGGTGCCAGAAGGGTACACCGATACCACAATACCCGTAACAGTTCTCACTGTTGTAAAACTTTCCTAGACATCACCAATTACTAAATCCTCACTGGAGTGGCTTTCAGCCGCTTCTTTCCAAGAGCCTAATTGAGCTCGAAAACCCTAAGGCCAACGTCTAATTTGATTTTAATTTAATTTGGCTTAGGATATGTATGCAAGGTGGTGATTTTTGGGCTAAGGACAGGTAATGACTTTCCGACCTTATCTTTTTAATGGATTTTGCCCTTAAATTATTTTATGCAAATGCTTAATACTAAATGTAGCAAATAATCAATAATTTTTTTAAAGTTTATGCAATGTCATTAGGTTGTACTGATTAAATGAGCAAGCAATTTTTTACTAATTTACTATTTTTTTATTTATTTTTTTTAAATTTTTTTTTAAATTTTTTTTTAAATTTTTATATAGCAATAACTTGAATGTAAACTAAATACAATCCTTATGCGTCAGTCAATCTCCGAATGCCCGTTGAATAAGCTCTGGAGATTACTCCGTGAGGAGTCCCAATAGAGGTATGATAACCTCGGAGGATTGCACCCTATCAATTACTAGCAAAAATAATTTTTTTTTTTGATTTAATTTTTTTCTTTTTAAATTTCAAATTTCAAATCTCAGAATTCAAATTTTGAATTTAAATTTTTTGAATTTTTGAATTTTGAATTTTTTTTTTATTTTTTTTTGAATATTAAATTTCGAATTTCAAATTTCAGAATTTAATAACTACGAAATTATTAACTAGAAATTATCAAAATAAGGAAAATTAATAAAAATAAAAATAAAAACTTACTACCGGAGTGCGTTTACTCCGGACATCCAAAATTCGATTTGATCTTCGTGATCGTTCTTGCTTCTCGATTTGCCTCCCCGGCAACGGCGCCAAAATTTTGTTCGTCCGATTCTTGTTTACCTAAAAATATGCTAAACAGATCGTTGTTAGAACCGACAAACAAAGTTTAAATTAATTTTTCTCTTACCTTTCCTACTCGAAGAATAGTGGTTGTAAGAGGTCGATCCACAGGGAGGCGATTGGAGTTGCATAAAAATTAGAACATTCACTTGGATTCAAAATCGATTTTTGAATAATAAAAGAAAAACATTATATCGGGGATGATGATAGATTCTCTAGTCTATCAGAGAATCTTCTTTATTTAAAAATAATAAAAAGACAAGTACTTAGAAATCAAAGAGCATTTATAAATTCATGAAATGTTTAACTATTCAAAGAAAAATTTTGGCATAAATTAAAATGGATGAAAACAAGTGCTAAGAAGATCAAAAGCCTAGAACATAAATTGCATAAAAGAAAATTTAATGTATTGCATCAAAGAAGAATTAAAAGATTGCATTAAAAAAAATAGAAATTAAGTTGAACCTAGAACAAGGATTGCATGAAAAAGAAATGATAGATTTGATAAAAAGAAAATTTATTGCAAATAAAAGTGGAGATTGGAAATCTAATGTTTCTTCTCTTTTACAAATAACATAAAAAAAATAAAACAAAAAGCTTCTCCCTCCTGCTAGAACATAAAATATTATTTTTTTATTCTTTTCTTCCCCCCAAGAACAGAGCAATGCTCTGTTTTTCTTCTCAACCGAGCTCACCTCCTCCTCCTCCGACCCGCCGGCCACCACCCAAACCGAGCTCACCTCCTCCTCTTCGTTCTCCCCTTCTTATAGTGCCACAGCAAGCGTGGATGGCTGAATCATGGGCGGAAGGAGAGGGCGGACAGGCTCTTGGCTGGAACAGTGGCTTGATCACAGCACGCTTGATGGGCGCGGGATCGCTGGAATCGGGGAAGAAGGTCGTCCGGGATGCGGAAGGATGAATGCGAGACACACGTGGATGGCCAGAGGAGGCTGGGACGGGCTGGATCTCTGCATGCATCATGGGATCTTGGACACGGAAGGAGGGAGGAGCTGCAGACGGGCGCCGATTCGGAAGGAGGACGGCGTGATTGCTGGGGTGCCGGATGAAGAAGATCCCGGTTTGCTGATTTGGGAAGGAAGAAGACGCTGCGGGATGAGCTGGAAACGTTGGTTGGAGACGCGTGGATCACTGGAGAGGCGGACGTCGGTTGCTGGCTAGCGGGCTGAGGCGGAGGCTGCCGTGGGATCGTCCGGCTTGGATCACGGGAGAGGGGCTGGAGCTCACTTGGAAAGCGCCGCGAGACCACTGCTAGCATCACGGGAGGAAAGAGCTGGCTCGGGAGCTCTCGATATGGAGGAGGCCGGACAGGATGAGTGGCTGTGAGCCGCTGGGAGTAGCGTTGAAGACGCGGAATGGAAGAGACGCACGTGGGATGAGGCGGAGGAGCTGCAGATCTGGAAAGAGTTGGAGGTGTCGTGGACGGCGGATGGTGGCGTGATCACGCCTTGCTGGAACGTTGAATTGGTCATGTGCCAGTTTCTGCAATGGACTTAGATTTTGGAAGAAGGTCTGGGACTTTCTTTGCCCTCCTGAGATGAGAGCTGGGAGATGCCAAGTTCCGTCCAATTAGTCATATAGATAAAAAAAATAGTGTGATATGAAATTTGGCTTGTAGACGGACGGACTGAGTTCGTCACGGGTCATCTATTCTGACTGGAGGTTAAGTGCAAGTCTTTCAAGTCATGGGTCACCCAGCACCTCATAGTTATGATATGGCCAAATTAGATTTGCCCAAAATTCCTTCCCAAAAACACAAAGAAAATGGACTTGATTCGGACCCGAACCTGACTCGGACCCGACCCGATCTTCAACCGGATCGGATCTGGGAAGGGATCCTTTTGAAGTCAAATTTGTACTCAATGTGCATTTTATCTCTAATTTATGATAATCTGTATCAACCCCAAATATAATATTAATCCAGTGAATTTATCATTATCGGTTAGCAATAACACTAATTTTAGTGACATGTAGGTTGCACTTTTGTGCTCTCATCACAGCATAAATCTGGCACTTTCATCTCAAACATGTTATTTTGTTGAGGCCTTGAAGATTTGCATGATGACATCAACCTTATCTGTTACCAAACTTTTCTATTCTTTTCCGTCAGTAGAGGTTCCTACATTAGATAATATTTCTCTCAATATCATTTTGGATCTCTGATAAAGAATTGCCACAGTTAAGGACAGCCATGAAGACAACTTGCACAATGATTTATCAGGGACATGCATCTTGTGAACCATTCTTAAGTTGCATGCTGATAAGTACCTTACCTTGTATGAATGTCCTCATGTGATTTTTTTTTTTCTTTTCAGTCTAAGGAGATAATTGATTATGCTGCATGCTCCATTAACACAGTAGCATTCGTTGCTGCATGTGAAAGATTGCACGCTGGAATTGCTTCTCTAACTTTTTACATGGACATGATAGTAGAGTTGCCATTTCAACAAGATTAATGAAGGATACACTGTCACACCTTTTGAATGTGGAGTATCTTTATAGACTAGGAGATGATTTCTTTGGTCATGTTAACTTTCTCTGTCTTAGGGTTAAATTATGGAATTTTATAGAGTCAGAAAATAATTGCAAACAATAAAAGTGCCTAGTGGTTGAGAACCAGCTTCTTGTTTGCAATTCAAGGTCGAATTAAGAAGAGAACATTCCCTTTTTTTCCCTTGTTTACCAAATTGTGCTAGAAATAAGGCCCAAATAGTATTTCTAGAGTGTGAACTTTTTGGAATTTTATTTCTTGTTCATATTATTTTAGTTATCTTTCTGCCTAGCTTGAAGTTTCCATAAAATTTTCCTGTTTAAGTACTCATTTAAGAGTAATGGTTCAGATGTGAAGTAGGATAATATTCTTGTAACCCTTATAAAACTACATTGCCTTATTTCTCATAGATTTCAGATATTCCAAATATTAAATTAGGCTGTGAAATGGAGAATTTTTTTGTTAAATTTATAATGCTGTTGCTTATTTTGTTTTAATTTGTGTTTCCCACTTCATCTCCCTATAATCTTATTGCTCTTTTACCCTTCACATGCTCATGATGTGATTTTCAATTGTACATGATAAGGACTGCATCGGTTAGATGTGATGCTTCTTGAATTTGTGTCCCCCCCCTCCTTCCAAGGGGAACAAAGAAAAAACAAAAACACAGGGGGTGGTGGGAGATCTTGACAAAAACTACCACCTTCAAACCCTTCTCTCAAAGAACATGGACTGATACTCTAGATTCCATGCTTTGAATAAGGTGGTTGGACCGTAAAGTAGCAAAATTCTTTGAAAATATTTAAACACTTATTTTGTGATAAATCATCATTTATCAGCTTCTCCTTTCTAATTCATGTTCTAGAACTAAATATTCAGTTTATCTATTGATCAAATGATTTGTAATTGATTTATTAAATTTATTCATGTTCTGTCAGGGTTAATTTGTAGAAATGGGCCCTGACTGTTGTCTATGTTGTGTAATGCAACAATTCTTGGCAGAAAAAGCAGAAGATATGCCGGCATGGATTATTTACAAGAGGCTATGGTGCTACAATGCTTGTATTATATGAGCTTTTTCTATTGTTGATCTTTTCTTTTTATTTATTTATTTGGGGTTTGGGTTGATGGAGGAGTATTATATTGTCAGGAATCACTTTGTCTGGATTTTTCAAACTCTAATACCCCTCTCTCCAGATTCTTTGATCTTTGAGTGGTGAGATTTATATTTTTATTTTGAGAAATATTTTCCCTTCTTCAGACCTGAAAATTTATAAGTGGACAAATCAGGTTTCTAGTAAAGAATTGGTAGAATTAAATAAAAAGTAGTTAATTGCAGCCTAATAACCAAGTCATGTAGGACTTAACTTGCTAAGCCAATCTTCTGCAGTTACAAACATGGCTAAAATTCATAGTATTTTTTTTTCATAACCCAGAATTTTCTTATAATAGTTTAGATAAATTCTATGATGATAAGACATTTTAAAATACACTTCTGATGAGCATTATCCCATAAATCCCATTTATTTTGGATCAACTTGTTGAATTTTTTGCCATTTCTGCCTATCAAAGGAATGCTCAAGCAGGAGAAAACACTGGAGCAGCTGTGATGCTTCCTTTTCTTCTTGTATTTCTTCCAAACTGTGGTGAACTGTTGATACTTATCCATAAGATTGATAGTGCACACAGTTGATAAAACAACCTTGTAGTGTTACATTGTTTTTTTGATTAAGCTGATTGTTTCATTGGCATTATAATATCGCATAAACATTGATATTTTTCTTCTTTATCTTCCTTATGTCTTCTGCATTCTGTCAGGGTTTTAGGAAGGTCAATCCGGATCGATGGGAATTTGCAAATGAGGGATTTCTAAGAGGCCAAAAACATTTGCTGAAGACTATCAACAGAAGAAAACCTGCCCAGACACCCAGCCAAGCACAGCAGCCTCAAGCGCAGAGTGCTAATCTTGCAGCATGTGTTGAGGTGGGGAAGTTTGGGTTGGAGGAAGAAATTGAGAGGCTCAAGAGGGACAAGAATGTACTCATGCAGGAACTGGTGAAGCTGAGACAGCAGCAGCAGGGCACAGATCGTCAGTTGCAGACCGTAGGCCGGCGTCTTCAGGGAATGGAACAACGACAGCAGCAAATGATGTCATTCTTGGCAAAAGCCATGCAGAGTCCTGGATTCTTGGCACAGCTGGTGCAGCAGAATGACAGTAATTGGCATATAGCTGGAATGAACAAAAAACGACGACTACCCATGCAGGGTAACAAGCAGGATGGTGAGAGCACATCACCTGATTGTCAAATAGTCAAATATCAACCTCTAATGAATGAAGCAGCAAAAGCAATGCTAATGCAGATTCTAAATTTTGACACATCTCCCAGGCTGGAAACTTTGGGCAACTCAGAGAATTTTCTTATTGAGAACATTGCTTTATCACCGCAGGCATTTGACGGCAGTTCTTCAAATCGGAACTCGGGAGTCAGCCTATCTGAGGTCCCTACTACTTCAGGGACTCCATTTCTGCCACTGAGCTCTGGATTTTCAGCAATTTGCTCATCATCTGTGCCATCTGAGATCCAATCATCTGTCAGTGTAGCTGACATGGTTACAACAGCTGAGCTTGCCAATATGAGTGTTGTGTCTAGAGTTCCAGATGCTATTGCTCCACAACAGCCTGACACAAGTATCCCTGACTTTTCTCAGATGGAAGGAGTGGTTCCAAATGGCAATGCTGTTGGAATTTCAAGTGAAAACTATGTGCAGCGTGAGGCAGAGAACGTGAACCCCATTTCGGCAATGGATGAGCAGGTTTCCATTGAGACAGAAAAGTTTTCTTCCGATACTGATGTTGATATCTTCACTGATGAGGAACAGAAACTTCCTAGCATAAATGATTCTTTCTGGGAACAATTTCTCATGGCTAGCCCACTCTCAGGTGATTTAGAAGATGTTGATTCAGGCATACATGAACCCAAGGAGATGCAGCCAGAACAACAAAATGGGTGGGACGATGCTCGTATGGACCATCTCACAGAGCAGATGGGACTTCTCGCATCACAGAGGAAATGATAATATCATGCCTATATAAACTTTGGTATTGGAGACTGAATAGACAATTATAAATATCCTCTGGTCCTGATCTTCTCGGTGTACTCTTGATGATTTGTAGTTACAGAGCCACCTGCTCATGGAGTTGGCCGCGTTCTCACTCGGTCTCCCCTTATATCTTCCAAGCCAACTGAGTCAAACACGCTCTTGAGGTGCCCATTTTGGGTTTGTACAAATCTCATTGTCGTTTTGACCTCTTGCTATATAGGCAGAAAGGTTTTGTTTGAGATGTTAACAAAAATATATAATGTTGCGTCCATCTTCATCAATATGCTCTTCTTTTAGTGCCCTGATAGCATTCTTATGGTTTGAATAGCACCTGTTAAATTGACATATCCATTGACAAAATTTGCGGATAACTGGATGTTATTCTGTTGCAATTGGTTCTAGTTTTACTGGCAGCCATTGCTTTAAGCGGACAGTCAATTATCTTTAACTCTCAGGATCAAGGAAAAAGCCAATCAAGCTAGGAATATGAGTATCAAGTTCTGCCTGTGTATTGAACCTGAAATGCAGCTTCTGACTGCAGTTGACCTAACCAATTCCCCCATGATTAGTATGCTCTGTGTGGGCATCTTACAATGAGAGGAATATAAAAGCAGATTTTGGACATCATTAGTGGGTTTACCGCATTCTTCATCTATAAATAATTTTGTAATGCATAATTTATTGGTGCAATTTACATCAGCTCAAATTCTAATCAGCTGATATTTGCCTTGCAATGCAAAATACATTATTATTATAATATATTGTTAATTTATCTTTATATATTATCAAATGGGGCAGCCATCTTTCCTAGTATGCTGTCTCACCCTCTCTCTCTTGCGTACGAGAAACCAAATTCCCTCTAGAAAGTTCGGGGCACAAGAAAAGGAGGCGCCCTAGGATGGGTGCCGTCCCCTTCTCTTTAGTGTTCTAATCCAACTAGAACCCTAAGGGGTTTCCTAGTTGAGAGTGGCCATAAACCCTAGGGCTTCCATTACTTATTTGGGGTCTCAACGGGGGTCTAGATCACGTAGAAAATCAGAAAAAAATGGAGGATGTTTCATACGCTTATTGTCTAAGAAAAAAGAGGAAAAGAAAGAGAAGGAAGCTAGATCTAAAGTAATAGATATATTCCTAGGACGTAGTTAGAGTTTGGAGACTAAGAAAGCTTCCTAGGGCCATGCATGTGTATTGACATAGCTGCAAATAGTAAAGTTTGGAGGATTGTGTACTTTCGTAGTCTCACTTCCAGGAAAGCAAAAATCAACTCCAAAGTCACCGATTGGCTCAGTAAAATTTTTTAAACTCTAAGCATGCTTTCGCATGTAGCTAAATCATGAACAAAGTCTTAGACTTCCACTGCATACATTTTGGATGGAGCACAATATCCATCAATTTGGATGTAGTTGATCACATTCAATAGCTCTGATTGTCTATATTGGACCCCACCTTTTACTTTTAATGGATAGGATTTGACTTAAAATCTGGTTGATTGAATTCTTATCTATCAAGTTCAAGTTACACTTCGTGCGACTCTTATCGAGTTGTATAATTTTGAATTGGAAGATAGAGGTTCCACATCGATGATCTATTATTAGACATGATCCTTTACATTTAAACTATTTATATACAAAAAATCGTATGATTTGGAGTCCTCTAGCTTATATATCAAGTGATTAAAGAATTGGACAATTTAAATAATATAAAATAATACATATTTTTTGACCGCTTGTTGCATATTCTTGGGGTCTGTAAATTATGTGACTTTTGGTATGTATGTAGTTTAGAAGTAGACAATTACATCTAATAGCTCGGATCATCACTTTAGAATCCTCATTGTCTAATTCAAAAAGAAAAAACCTCCACAAGAGTTACTCCAGATGTAACTTGTAGACATACACACACATATATACATATACATATATACATGCATGCATATATATATATATATATATATATATATATATATATATATATATAGACACACACACACATGTACTTATACATATATGAGTTGGTCTTGGACTGCAAATAGTATGTTATACAAAAGGAGTTAATGGTTTTTAAAATTAATCATAGGCCATTCAAATTCAAGATCCAAATTATTGGACATGATCCACACTAGAAGAAATGTTTAAGAATTAGAATTTACATATATTGGTACTCTAACTATTGTATCAAGTTAGTACAAAAACGAATGATGTCAATTACATTAGTGTGGTAAAGTACATGATAAAGCACATACAATGTAAATTCACTTGGTAGCCATAGTATTATGCTACTAAAACTATTCATTTTAGCACTTGTTAATTAGGATTGAGACAACCAAAATTATCAATTATATAGAATTTTTTCTAGAGTAAATCATATTCAATGGTTTGGATTTTAACTCCTCTCCCTATATACATATACATACATACAAACATATATATATTGTTGTTGCCGATCCTAGGACGTTGATGCGGACCACCTCCATGGACCTTTTATGGAGAAGGACTGCCTCTAGGGACTTGCAAGGCAATAGGCAAAAGGTTAGAGAGCTTGCCAAATTAGCTCTAGTCGGGTCTTTCAATGCTTAAGTCAAAGAGGGTTTCTTAGTAGGAAGTAAGGAAGAAGAAGAAAAAGGATAATAATATTGGTACTAGAGAGTACTGGAGCATTCATCTTCTATGAGGGATCTTTTGGGCTTTTTTATAGCTAGGATCCCGCATCTTCAGCGATTCGCATCCTAATAAATTTAGTGTCATACTATAATAAACTAGCATAACAATCCAGGGATGTACTGCAACCGCTTAACACATGATGGAATTGCTGAAGCCATGTGAGCACCTAGGTAAAAAGGGCCAAGTTGTCTTTGCTATGATGTAGTCGTCAGCATAAACAGAGAGACTTCAGCTCTGCAGGTTGGCTGCTTTTGGTTTACTTATCCTAGCTCCCAGATCAGATGGGGGGCTTGACTAAAATGCCTTAAAGAAATTTTGAGAGCATTTGGGCTGTTACTGAATGATGAGATGAACGTATCGGATCATGCCACATCACATTGGTTATTTATTGCCGTAACACTAGCCCCCTACTTCCGAGTCTGAAGCATTTCTCATGGTTCGAGCAAAGGAAGGAGCCGCATTGTTAGATTCAGCACCGCTTTGAAGAGGGCATTAACTCCTAGGTGGTGGTCTTCCGAAGGATAAGTCCTGACTCTTGGTCTTTTGAGGGGATGTTGACTGTCAAGAGCAAGAAGGATGTGAGGTGCATCTATTGAACCAACTAGATGGATTGATCTAGGCTATCGAAAATTCTATAAAAGATAGAGGGCTAATCTCTTGCGAATCTGTCACTTCTGAAGAGATTCTAAACATCCTTTTTGTAGCTTTGAGAGATTCCTGTAAAACTAGCTTGAGACTAAGTTGAGGGATGCTGAGGCGGGAAAGAAATAGCTGAGCTCCAAGTTTCTGAGATCGAGAAGGAGTTGCAATTAGTCAGATGACAAATCACTGAGGTTGAGAAGAGGGCTCTCTAAGTAGTGAAGGAGTATAAGTCCTCGGCCGACTTCTTGTGAGAGATCATCGAGTCATTCCTGTAGGGCTTCTAGGAGTGCGAGAAGGAAAAAACAACACTCCAACCTAACCTCATCCATCTCATCTCCACAAGAGCTATGCTATGAGGGGGCAAGATTTGATGGTCGAGCACCCTTTGTCATTCCTCTTGCGCTTCTTGATGCCACCATGGAGGTGTGAGATGAGGTGGATGGTAGTATGCTGAGATAGGTGACATTGTGCTGGAGTCATCAATCTTAATATGTTAGAGCCCAGCCAGTCCAAACCTCCTTTTCTTGTAGTGAACTATTGTCTAGTCTTTGTCCTACTTTATAATTAGATATTATGTTAATGAAGTAAAATTACTTTCATACTTATCTCTTCTTTTGTCTGAATGCTTGATTTCTCCTTTTGGAAATTTGAGGTTATCTTATAGACATCGCGGTCAGATTCTAAAGTTGATCGAGTATATGAGGTCAGCTGCAAAGAAAGCCAAAATGCATCCATACTCGCTTTAGAGGTGATTTCAAGCACTTGAGGTTGGTTAAATTAATTCAAGAAGCCTTTAGAATGGGACCATAGAGCCCTTGAGGCTGGCTGAGATAAAGAAAATAGAAAGCCTGGATCAGAGTCTTCATATAAGAGAGCATAGAGATAAGATCAAAATATCTGAAGCAGTCGGTCGAGATGAAGAGATTCCTGTAAGAAGCCATAATCCCATAGAGATAATTTGGACAAAAATCTTAATGCCCGAGGAGGCTCGAAGTATTCGAGATCATCATGTAGTGAATAACAGATTGTGGGTTCTTAAGCCTTTGATCGGTTGGGTTCTTTTGGCCAACTAACACTTGAGTGATTGGGTCGAGCACGCTTCCTCCCAATTAACCCTAGATTGTAATAGGACTTTGGTTGGTTCGGTTCTTTTGGTCAACTAACACTCAAGTGATTGGACTAAGCATGCCTCCTCCAATCCGAGCGTAGCCTATGCCAAGACATGTGATAGGACTGAGCATGCCTCCTCCCAACTAAGCTTGGCTTATGGCAGGACTTTTGGTTGATTTAATTCTTTTGGTCAGCTAACACTTGGGTGATCGGACCGAGCATGCCTCCTCCCATCCGAGCCTAGTTTGTGTCAGAACTTTTGGTCAGTTGGGTTCTTCTAATCATCTACTACTCAGGTGATCAGATCAAGCGCATCTCCTCCCATCCGAGACTAGTTTGTGTCGAGACTTTTCTTTCCAAAGTTTCCATTCACTTCTAGGGTGTCTTCTCAGCTCAGTTATACTGAGACTTTTTCTACTCGAAGATCTTAAGTACTCATGAGGTGTCTCCTTGGCTCAATTGTGCTAAGATTTTTTCTTTTCGGTGGTTTCAGACACTTTTGGGGTGTCTCCTTGGCTGAGTCATGCTAAACGTTTTCTTCTTGAAGGTCCGAGGAACTTTTAGGGTGCCTTCTCGGCTCAGTCGTATTAATATTTTTTTGAAGTGCTATTTTGGAGAAGGGCCAAAACACATTGTTCACTAGTAACATAAGACACAAAGTTCAATTTAACAATACTTACTATGGCCATCCCTACGAATATCAATGCTTCGCTCCTTGGTGGTCTCCTCGTCGGATGGTTTTAATCTTTCCAAGATTTGGTCTTTCTACTTGCGCCTTTTGATCACAAGCTTACTCGTGTCATAGACCCTCCATGGATCGAAGCGATCATCATGGCGAGCGGTTTGCTATTGTTTCGCTCGTATTAGGTTTATTTATCCTGCCCAGTATTTTCCTGCCAATTACTGAGTGGTGGAGACATCCTCATCGAATGAGGGCCTCATTCTCATCCCTCATTTGCAGAAACTCCACGGTATCATACCCATGATCTTTATAGAACCAACAAAATTTGTTTGGGTTACTCTTGAGAGTTGGAGGTTTTCATCCTCCGAGGCCAATTGAGATGTTCTTGATCCTAGATCTCCATCAAGACCTCATCCCTCAGACCATTAGAGGGCTATACATATCGCACTTTGGAGATAGGTTCTGGGGTTGCATAGCAATCCTCTCTTCTCAGCCACAATTTCTTCTTAGCTCATCCTTCTCTTTGCAGCTTTGGCGTCTCCTAGCATCCATTCCTCTCAATGCCTCCCTCCAAGCCACTGTGGCTTTCTTAGCGTGGATATACTTATTTTCCCGAGAGAGAAGTTCGGCCAAATCATTTGGAGCCCTTTTGTCCGATGAGTATCTAAAGCATGAGATCTTCAGCCCGATCATTGCTACAACCACCATGATGGACTGATTTAGCTAGTGCACCTCAAGCATCTCGACATTGAACTAATTGATGTAGCTTCGGAGGGACTCATCATCTCTCTATTTGATGGTGAGTAGGTCGATGGAGATCTTCTTCTATTGTGTTGCCCAGTAGATACAACCCAAGAGGGGGGGTGAATTGGGTATTTTAAATCCTTTTATACTACTTCTGTAACTTTTTGATTAATTATGCTAAGTTGTATAGATGCACAGTGAAATTTAAACTTAGCAACAGTTTGATGTATAGAATGTGACTTGATTGAATATGCTTGCAACTAAAGGATGCGCGGATAAGAGTTAAGCAAGCAATTTATCTAAGTAAGTAAGTAAGTTAGACAATGACAAGAAGCATTACAAACACAACAAATATATAGTGGTTCGGTGCACCCCAACACCGACATCCACTCCCCAAGACCTCTTGGAAATTTCACTATAATCCTACAGATTACAGCCGGTTGTTTTACAAGCTCACAACCCAACTTGTTGTTTTGCGAGATTACAACGAACTCGGTCGGTTTTCACAGGCTCACCGACTAGAACCAACCGATTGTTTTTTTGGGTTCACAATCAAACCCAGTTGGTTTTTCCAAGGGCTCACCAACCAAAACCTTACAACGATTGTTTTCCGGGTTCACAATCAACCCAGTTGGTTTTCCCAAAGGCTCACCAACCACAACCTTACAACGTTGGTTTTTCCTTTGGCTCACCAACAAACCTTAACCCCTTGATTCAATCTCTTGATTGAATCAAGTTACAAGATCTTAGAACAAGGGTTTAAAACAAATCAAAGCTTCTTAAACAAGCAAGTATAACAATATAAACAAATAGAGTGAAGAGAACCCCTCAAACAAGTTTTGAAGATGAAGGAGCTCGGGTTCTTCTTTACTTGACCCTCTTTTGATTTGGCACGAAGTAGAGGATCACCGAGGCAGCACACGGATGGAGAGGAAGCTTTGGGATTCACTTGGATGCTCTTCTTCTCTCTATTTCGCTTTGGATGGCCCTTTTGTGCTTATGGAGGATTTTCCTTGCAATCTCTTTGAGATGTCTTCTCTAAATGTTCTCTCCCACTTCCATACCTTCTCCCCTAGCTCTCCTCTTAATTTTATAGCTTTTGATGGCGTGGAAACAAAAACTAGCCGTTAGAGACAAAAATAGAGCCGTTATGACCCGTCTACACATTCTGACAATATATCCGTTGGGCTCGGAGTCGACTCGCGCGATCTGGAGTCGACTCGGCTATAGCAGGAGTCGACTCATGCTTTTCTGGAGTCAGCTCGGCAACTGTTCCAAATTTGAATTATGTGCATGCCTTGTCCTAGAGTCGACTCGGACCAAACTGGAGTCGACTCGCCAATAGCTGGAGACGACTCGGGCACTTGGGGGTCGGCTCATTCTCAGGAATCCAGAGGACATATTTTCTAATTTTCTTCCTCGAGTCGACTCGGATTCTCTTGGAGTCGACTCGGCTCTCAGAGCCCAAAAAACTGATCCTCTGTATTTTGGGGTCGCGCTGCCTTGGAGTCGACTCGAACTGTCTTGGAGTCGACTCGCCTCTCAGAGACGAAAATATCGTCTTCTGTCTTTGGGGTTGCGCTGTCTTGGAGTCGACTCGGACTTTGCTGGAGTCGACTCGGCTCACAGTGTCCGAAATTTGCTCTCTGACTTTTGCCTTGTTTTCCTTAGGAGTTGACTTGCCAGCCATCGGAGTCGACTCGAGTTCTTCATGAGTCGACTCGGCTCTCAGGGTCCAAAATAGCTTCTCTGTTTTTCTGTCTGTTACTCCTGGAGTCGACTCGTTCTACTCTGGAGTCGACTCGGCAAGCATCGGAGTCGACTCGAATTCTTCAGGAGTCGACTTGAGGACTATTCTTTTAAATTTTTCTTTGAATTTGCTTTTCCAACTTGAATCATTTGAACTTGAAACTTAGGCCAATAAATTGTAGCTTTCTTCCAACTTTTCTTGAGAGCTTTGGAGGCCTTCTTGTGTTCTTCCAACTTGCTATGTTCCTTGCAAAATAAATATCTTTCTCCTTGCAACACAAACATTAGTATTTATACTTCAAGGTTTTGTGATCATCAAAATCAATCTTTAAATCAATCTTTGGGTCATCAGTCTCTCCCTTTTTGATGATGACAAAACTTAGAGTATATGCAATATAAATATATTGTGTTCTAGAAGTAATGCATAACTAAGTTGTTTGAAGTAGAAAATATATATCTTTAACATATACTTCATGATAATGCTTTAAATTTAATCAACTTAACATAATCAACACAATAAAACATTATGAGCATATACTTAGATATTTCTCCCCCTTTTTGACAACATTAAAAAGATAGTGAAACATTAAGCACAAAGATAAGAATACTCAAATATTTCTTATTGTACTCTGATTTGCATGTCAAATTATTGCAAGAATATGAATCATATAACTCAGGGCAATAATATTAGAATAAGATTAATGGGCATAGATCAGAACAATTAAGATAATTACAGAGCAGAACATATCGAATGTGATTCCAAAGATAGTTTTCAAATTAAGTGTAGGTGGAATCTTTCTCAAGTTAATTCAAGAAGTACCATGAATGATATTCAAAGAAAGCACGAATGAAAATCTAACCTCTCTTCAATAATAAGTACGAAAGCTTGTTCATTTAAGATCTTTTGCCCAATATATTAAGTATTTTATCAACATGAGAGCAATTTAATTAATTTTCAGAGTATAAGTGCAGTATATTAAGTATGATTGCAAAGTTCTTTTATGGTGTAAAAATATTGTGGCATAAATGCCAAAAATATGAATTCATGCAATTTATGATATATCTTAGAGCATACATAAAATTCAAAGCTTTGAAGGTTCTTATAAAAACTTTAATTCTTTTAAAAAAGAAGCATATTTTGGTACATATAATAATGAATTGGCATAAAAATTGAAGTTCTAAAGAACAAGCCAATGAGACCTCATCAGTAAATTTCAAAAATAGGTTTTCTAAGAGATACTCAAGAAAATTTAACACATAATTCTCCCCCTTTTTCATTAAGTTAGAGGCTCTTAAGATCAACTGTTTGAATTGCAATTTGGTTCATGATTTATGCATAAGATATATTAACCAAATAACAAGCCTCAAGGTGTATCATAAAGATTTTCAGATTTAAATTTCAGATGATACATATTGGAGAGTATTAGGATCACTTTTCATTTCTCTCTCCTTTAGTTATGGATTTATGCGATTAAGTTTCATATGATCTTTCCTTCTGAAATTTTCTTTCTTCCCCTTAATTGATCGTTCTTATTTAAAAGTTTAGAATTTGAAGATAATGTTCAATAAAATTGTCAATCTCGAAAATATATTTTCTATAAGTTTTTAGCTTATTTTCATAAGACTCACTGTTTGAGATAAGACAACCTTTATAGAACTCATCTCAAGGTATAAACTTATTGTATAATTAAAGCATGTCTTGCAATATAAGGAGGTTCATTAAAAATCAATCCATAAAAATCAAGGTATGAGATACTGAATATCTAAAGCTCCCCTCAAAAGATGCATTCTTCTTTAATCATTCTTTCTATTGTTGAATTTCAGATTTTAATGATAAACGTGAATAAAACTGAAATTCTATGATATCGAGAATGTAGAGTAATCTAGCATTATTCAAATTTGTAGCAATTACTCTTTCTAATCCTTCAAGAACAAGTTATGCTTTCTCTTAATCTTAGAGAAAATGTGTAGAAATATTAATCAGAAAATGATTCATTTGAAGCTCAGTTTCTTTCAAAATCATTTACATTTTCTTTCTTTTAGAATTATTTGAGTGAGCTGAAATATTTCTAGCTTTAAGATCATTCACTCTATATATATTCTGATGGAAGTCTTTAAGAATGTAGGAGAGAAAAACATATAGATGATCATTGAGGTATATATATTTATAGAACTCATTTCTTAATCATAGTTTTTCAGCAATGTATACATGAAACACAATAAATCTTTTTAATATCATAATAAAATCATATATTTAGAAATTTTTGTTTGGAATCAATATCATTGAAAGATACATCATTTAGACCAATATTAGTGCACTTTAAAGATAAGAAATGATATGTTTCGGATGCGTATCGGAGCAAGCAATCAAGGCATCAGAAATATTCTATTTTTCTTAAACTGTAGTTTTATCTAGAAATTCATATTGAGTTTAAGCTTTATACAAATCAGATTCTGAATTTTTTAAAAAAGATTCTCAAGGAGGCTTTCAAAGTTGTAATTTGAGATATGTATCTTCCACATTGTAGCTCATCTTAAATCATTATGATTGAAAACACATATTTCAACCATATTAGAGCATATTCAGAATCTTTGTATTTAATGTTGAGTTTTGGTATGAATTAGAACATTATATACCAAATTTAGGCAAGTTGAAGGATAAAACAAAATCAATTCTTTTTGCCTAACTAGAGATATCCTTCTCTTCTCCTTTTTACAGATTTATTCAACTTTCAGATTTTAAAGATGATTGTGAACGGCCAATCTGAAATTTCTTTTCAATAGTACCAAAATAAAACATTCAATCAAATTATCTAAGCATGGAGCATTACAAAATATTGAGAGTCCATAATTTAAAGCATCATGCCACATGCAAAACATATTACGTGTTAAGTCATGCATTAAAATATTAAGAAAAAAAAACATGTCAAGGATCAAAATCAATTCTTTTCAAATAAACTCCTCCTATTTAAATATAATTTTGCACTGATTTCATCCTTGAAATGTGTTTTCAAGTGATTAAAAATTTGACTTGATTCTTCTTATATACTTTCATTTACTTTGTCTTTCATTTTTACTTCTTATGCTCTGTACTCTATTTGCTCCCTATCCGGTGGAGTTGGAAGGGGCACGAGGTACTACCACTAGCCTCCCTCTTGTGCCGTCCTAATATACCCCTACACCGAATAGTTGGGTCAAATAGTGCCGGGTACTACCACTAGCCTCCCCATTGGCACCATCCCTATGATGAGCAATATAGAAAGGTTAAAATGTTCACTTTAAATTCTCCCTCTATTTAAGTGTAATTTATTACGGATTTTACCCTTCCAAAAGAATGCTCACACAAGTCTCACAAATGTGCTGAATATATTATGCTTGTTTTGCTTTTTCTTAAGATTGGAGTATTTGCCTTTACTTAGATTTTACTTCTCTTGAATAATATCCATTATTTTTTCTTTATCTCTCTTTCTTTTTGTTATTCTCAAGTAATTTATTTAAAAGAGCAGAATAAAGAAATAATCAAATGTATCATATAGAGGTATATCAAGCAAACAACATTTTCATTATGCTCAAAAATTCATAGCTTCTCACAAGTCATTTTAAATCAAATTTTAAGCATAAACTTGTGTAGTTCATGGTTATGACATAGGCAAAGATATATTTTAGTTTGGGCAAACCATGAAACAATTTCTAAAGCATAAGTCAATCAATACATATATAGACATGATATCAAGAAATTAATAATTAAAGAATTTAATCATGCCATAGTAAGATTTAAGTTAATGACTTTGCTCAGCTAATTTATGAGAGAGGTATCTAAAATTACCCGAATCATTCTGCATTCTTCAAGTCAAATACCTACTAGATTTCTTATGTGTAACCTTTTGGCTGAAGAAAGTCCTCTCTCTTGTTTGCATGTGAATGTTTATTGTACCTTTTATGGAGGTGTCCTTCAAGTTGAAATTTCTCATTTTCTTGCTCAAGGATCCTGCAAACTCCTTTTCTTTCTTGAAAGAAAGTTATTAGTTTCTTCAAGATACAAAACATTCATCAACCATATTTTTAACTAGATGACTCAATATAAGATATGACACTAGTTGAATGTTGAGTCACTTTACTCAAGAGATTGCCTAAGTATAAGCAAGCACATATCACTTGAACTAAAGAGATAGTTTCATTAATCAAGATGGTTCAAGGACAAGCATGTGAGGCACTAGGAAGATTTATCAAGGTTAAATCAGTTTCTTATTTTCTAAATCAATTTAGTTTAGATTTTATTTGCTTAAGATAATTATCAACAAGATATGCTAGCTAAGCTTTAATCAACTTATCTTAAACAGTTGTTTCTATCAAAATTCAGATTATGATTTATTTGTTATCAATAAAATACGATTCATTAAAGTTAGAATGAAGTCTTTCACAAGGTCACATAATGAGCATACAATCTGGTCTACTAGCTGTATGATAAAATAATTATTCTATCATGCTTCAATACAGCTTTAAAACAATAGATCTACTTTGCTCATCCTTTTTCAAATTCTACAAGATGGGGTCATAGACATACCTTCTTCATGCCAATCTTCTATGAGAGTTTTCTTGTGGACTAACTTTGGTCAATGAAGATCCCCTTTCTTGTTTGTCTTAATTTGGAGTTTGAGAGAAGATGTTAATTCATTCATCATACATGTTTCAAACTCACTTTGCATGAGCTTAGTAAAATCTTCATATAACTCTTCATTAGTAGAACCAAAAATGATGTCATATGCATACCTTGAGCAAATAAGATATCACAAATTCTTCTTTTTGATGCATAGATTTATCACTATTACTTTCTATAATATAAAAAAAAGGTTATTTAAAGCTTTTATATCCTCCTTATGATGCATATTCCAAATCATATATTGTTTTATCATATTTGTAATGAGTGTTTTCAAATATGGTGGTTATTTAACATATATCTTCTTTAATAAAGTAAGCACATAGGAGTCCATTCTACACACTCATTTGATAGAATATAAAGCTCATAAAGCAAGCAAATGATAATGGTGATCTTTACTTCTAATCATGCAGAATTTCATCAAGATCTATTTCATCTTTTCTTGATTTAGTCTTTTAGTAGTCATCAATTTTTCTTCATTAAGTGCATTTCTGAAAAACTCAATTTTGGTTCTAATTATTAACATGTTTTCTGATTGTTATATGTAAAAGATTAACCATATACATATATAATTTGATTTTAGTATCTTGATAATAAATCATTAGTCTCATAAAGAATAAAATGAATTGATATTTCTGCAACTAAAATCTTTTCAATTGAATATTCTATATGCATTGCTTGATGAATGATATCCAAGGATCGACATATCTCTATCAGATTTGGCATTACTTTCAAGAAACCATATCAAGTATAACATATACTACTGATAAATATGAAAGATATGCAATAGTTCATTTTCTTTTTTTTCAGAGGATCAAAAGGAGTTTTCATCAAAAATAGATCTAATAGAAATCATATGTATGACAAGCAGTGATGATAGTTTTTAAAAATCATTTAAGTAGATGACTATCATACACAATTGTCTTTTTCATTTCTTCAAGAATTCTATTAACCCTATTTTACTTATGGTGTCCTTGGTGCTGAAATAATTATTTTCTGTATAAACTTTATCAGAATTTTGGTTTTCAATACTGTGCCATGATACTCTTTATCTTCACAGTTTGGAACCTTTTTCATTTGAAACACTTTTACAAGATTTAGTAAATACAGAAAATACTTCAATTTTATTTCCCAAGAATAAATCCAATGTAAGCTTTTGAAAACTTAGTGATGGAAACAACATTTTTAGATTTAGAAATTAATTCTTGTTTGTTTCCTTAGTTAACATGCATAGCAAACTTTGACCTTTCAGAAGATAATCTAAGTAAGCCAATGGCAAGGTCTTTTTGAGATTAAGTACATACTAGCATAAGTTGATTTTATATGCCAAAGATGGTTTCTTTAATCTTGGTCATTCATAGTGCATATATTCAAAAGCATACCAAGTACACATTATCATATCTATGATCAATAAACAATAATGCCATGGATAAAACTCTCAATCAAGCATATAGAGAATTCATAGAGTTATTTCTAATAATTAAATTAATCATTTAGCAGCTTATCCAATAGTGAGTAGAGCATACTATAAAATGAAGTGATTTGATTATACAAGTATTATCTATATCACAAAATTGATCAATACTTGTAATTCATAATTTTAATCAAATACTAAAGCAAAATAATGATGAGATGCAAGGGTTACTGACTTCATTATTATTATTTTTGTTAATTACTTTTCATAAGTATATTTAAGTTTCATTTGTTCCATGGGTATCTTGGCACACCTATGTCTACATCCTCATATTTTCATTTTGGGGTACCCAAGCTTGCTTGGGTCCTTGAGAGTTAGGACATATGGTTTCTTTTGGAACCCAAATCTGTTTAATAGAAATAACTTTACCATTTGATTTAATTGTGTTAGAACGATGGGTAAAGTTGTTATGCCCATTCTTTTCATGTTTGAAATAAGTTATCTTATTTAATGGTTTGCTTGATGCATTGATAACCTTTTTCTCTAGAGATTTATTGTTAAGTAAGGGAGTCAAGCCAAGTTTTGATTTATCATAAGCAACATATTGGCTTTCAAACATCAATTTTAATCGTTCTGAACTTACAGTGAATTTATTAATAAGAGATTTTGATTGGTTAATTTCTTCACTTAAGTTTTGATTTTCTTTAATTAAATTCTGATTTTTTTGGATCAATTGTTCTGAATTTAACCTTAAGCTTTTATTTTCAGAATTTAGTTTGTCATATATTTCAGCAATAGAATTTCTTTCTTTTGAGATTTCAAGATTTAGCTTTTTAAGATTTTTTATTTTTGATAGCTAATTTTCTACATTCACCATACAAATCATGAAAAGCATTTAATAGTTCATCATAAGAATATTCTTCATGAAATTCATTTGGTGTAAAATTAGATTCAGATTCTACTTTATCTTCTAATGCCATAAAACATAAGTTAGTTACTCTTGTAGTTCATCGTTGCTTCTAGCTTTCAATTTTTTTGCTTGACTCTTCCTTGGTCAAGGCTTTCTTGCTTTTTATCTCTTTCTTCCTTTCTTCTTGCTTCCTCTTCTTCTTTGTCTTTAGGAAGCTTTTGAATTTTTCGGTGTTTGGGAATGGATCCTTGTTTCCATCACCGAACTCTTTGTTTTTTGAACTAATCTGCCTCAGAAGTCGACTCGGGCCTTGTTGGAGTCGACTCGGCTAACTTGGGAGTCGACTCTGAAATACTAGGAGTCGACTTGTTCACAGGATCTTTAAGACTGAGTCTCTGTCTTTCAGACTGTTCTTCTCTAGGAGTCGACTCGGACAAACTGGGAGTCGACTCGGCTAATGTGGAGGATTCTGCAATCTCATTGTTAGTACGCAATTGAAGCACATGTGAGCTAATCTGAGATTTATCATAAATAATTGTTAAAGTATCCCAGATTTCTTTAGCAGATAAGCATCGCAGAAATCTTATGAAATATAGTTTCATGGATAGCACAATATAGAAAGTTCATAGCGTTAGCATTCAATTGTGCTAAGTCTTTTTCATTGATATTTTGAGAGAGTGTGTGAGGTCCATGTATAATGATATTCCATATTTTATAGTTTTGTGATTGAACAAAAATTTTCATTCTAGCTTTCCATTGAATATAATAAGTTCCATCAAACAGTGGAGGTCTGTTTATGGAAAGTCTCTCGGCAAATAATATGTTATGTGGGGTTGTCATTAATCTTTAGCTCTAGTCGGTTAAGACTATAATTAATAAAAGAGCACCTGC
The DNA here is from genome assembly GCF_009389715.1 of Phoenix dactylifera. Taxonomy (NCBI): domain Eukaryota; kingdom Viridiplantae; phylum Streptophyta; class Magnoliopsida; order Arecales; family Arecaceae; genus Phoenix; species Phoenix dactylifera. The sequence continues at coordinate 800,445 of NW_024067697.1, forward strand.
TCTGATACCACTTGTTGCCCAGTAGATACAACCCAAGAGGGGGGGTGAATTTGGGTCTTTTAAATCCTTTTATACTACTTCTGTAACTTTTGATTAATTATGCTAAGTTGTATAGATGCACAGTGAAATTTAAACTTAGCAACAGTTTGATGTATAGAATGTGACTTGATTGAATATGCTTGCAACTAAAGGATGCGCGGATAAGAGTTAAGCAAGCAATTTATCTAAGTAAGTAAGTAAGTTAGACAATGACAAGAAGCATTACAAACACAACAAATATATAGTGGTTCGGTGCACCCCAGCACCTACATCCACTCTCCAAGACCTCTTGGGAATTTCACTATAATCCTACAGATTACAGCCGGTTGTTTTACAAGCTCACAACCCAACTTGTTGTTTTGCGAGATTACAACGAACTCGGTCGGTTTTCACAGGCTCACCGACTAGAACCAACCGATTGTTTTTCCCGGGTTCACAATCAAACCCAGTTGGTTTTCCCAAGGGCTCACCAACCAAAACCTTACAACGATTGTTTTTCGGATTCACAATCAACCCAGTTGGTTTTTCCAAAGGCTCACCAACCACAACCTTACAACGTTGGTTTTCCCTTTGGCTCACCAACAAACCTTAACCCCTTGATTCAATCCCTTGATTGAATCAAGTTACAAGATCTTAGAACAAGGGTTTAAAAACAAATCAAAGCTTCTTAAACAAGCAAGTATAACAATATAAACAAATAGAGTAAAGAGAACCCCTCAAACAAGTTTTGAAGATGAAGGAGCTCGGGTTCTTCTTTACTTGACCCTCTTTCTGATTTGGCATGAAGTAGAGGATCACCGAGGCAGCACACGGATGGAGAGGAAGCTTTGGGATTCACTTGGATGCTCTTCTTCTCTCTATTTCGCTTTGGATGGCCCTTTTGTGCTTATGGGAGGATTTTCCTTGCAATCTCTTTGAGATGTCTTCTCTAAATGTTCTCTCCCACTTCCATACCTTCTCCCCTAGCTCTCCTCTTGATTTTATAGCTTTTGATGGCGTGGAAACAAAAACTAGCCGTTAGAGACAAAAATAGAGCCGTTATGACCCGTCTGCACATTCTGACAATGTATCCGTTGGGCTCGGAGTCGACTCGCACGATCTGGAGTCGACTCGGCTGTAGCAGGAGTCGACTCATGCTTTTCTGGAGTCGGCTCGGCAACTGTTCCAAATTTGAATTAATGTGCATGCCTTGTCCTAGAGTCGACTCGGACCAAACTGGAGTCGACTCGCCAATAGCTGGAGACGACTCGGGCACTTGGGGGTCGGCTCATTCTCAGAAATCCAGAGGACATATTTTCTGATTTTCTTCCTCGAGTCGACTCGGATTCTCTTGGAGTCGACTCGGCTCTCAGAGCCCAAAAAAACTGATCCTCTGTATTTTGGGGTCACGCTGCCTTGGAGTCGACTCGAACTGTCTTGGAGTCGACTCGCCTCTCAGAGACGAAAATACCGTCTTCTGTCTTTGGGGTTGCGCTGTCTTGGAGTCGACTCGGACTTTGCTAGAGTCGACTCGGCTCACAGTGTCCGAAATTTGCTCTCTGACTTTTGCCTTGTTTTCCTTAGGAGTTGACTTGTCAGGCCATCGGAGTCGACTCGAGTTCTTCATGAGTCGACTCGGCTCTCAGGGTCCAAAATAGCTTCTCTGTTTTTCTGTCTGTTACTCCCTGGAGTCGACTCGTTCTATTCTGGAGTCGACTCGGCAAGCATCGGAGTCGACTCGAATTCTTCAGGAGTCGACTCGAGGACTATTCTTTTAAATTTTTCTTTGAATTTGCTTCTCCAACTTGAATCATTTGAACTTGAAACTTAGGCCAATAAATTGTAGCTTTCTTCCAACTTTTCTTGAGAGCTTTGGAGGCCTTCTTGTGTTCTTCCAACTTGCTATGTTCCTTGCAAAATAAATATCTCTCTCCTTGCAACACAAACATTAGTATTTATACTTCAAGGTTTTGTGATCATCAAAATCAATCTTTGGGTCATCATATTGTCTATTGCTAAGCAAGTGGCTAACGAACCGACAGTTGAGCTGGTCAAAGGAACTTAGTGATCCTCACCAAAGGCTCGAAAACTAGAGCTGAGTAGCCATCCTTAGAGTGCCAGAAAAAAATCAGGCACATCACGGCATCATTGGCTCCTTAGTGTAGTATGAGAGGCCCTAAAACTCTCTAAATGGTCCAGCGGATCATTACTATCATCATAATGCTAGAACTACGGCATCTTGAATCTTCTCAATAGAGGCTCCTCCAAGATCTCTCTAAAAGGGAGGCTCATGTATTGCCTCCTGCTTTAGCCATCTATCATTGTAGGACCTAGATCTAGCTGTGCATCTTCCTGATCTGGCTGTGCCTCTTCCTGATCTTGCGGTAAAGGCTAGCTTCCCATCTAAAAAACTCGTGCTAGAGGAACTCATGCTTGAGGAAGAGTAATCATTGAAGGGTTCTAGCATGCTATAATGGGCAGCGGAAGCTAGGAATTTTAAAAATTTCTTGATAAAGTTCCTTAACATAAAACCCTTATAAGCCAAGATCACCTTAATGGAAGCAATCAAATAATATAATATAAATGCAGAAATAGAAGAATACCTCTAACGCTAATCCAATGTGTAGAATTTCCACTAGGTGCCCAAGTGTTCACCCTCCAACGTTGATCCACACGAAAACTTGATTTAAGTCTTAAGCTCCAAAGACTTTGATCCTTAATGCAGAATTCTTAAAGAACTCTAATGGCTTGCTTTCCTTTCTTTCTATTTTTCTTTAACCTTCTAAAATCACTTCTAATCCTTTTGTCCTAAAGAAGACCACCTTGTCTTGGCTTAGGACACACTAGAAGCAATGCTAGAAAGAAAGAAACTAATGTAAGAAAGAAAGAAGAGAGGAGTGGGGTGGAGTTGGAATATGAAACCCATAGAGTGCTAGCCTATTTATAATAGGTGTAGGGATGCATCTCCAAGGGATGCATCCCATCCACACATCCTCTCATAAAAGGGAATCATCTAAAGGGCCATATCAAATAAGAGGAGGTGCAGATCAAGTGAGGAGGTGTATCAAATGATATGTCCTTTCATGTGGTGTCATATTTTGACCAAGTCAACATCACATGATAATCACATGTCCATCACGCCTCACCTCTTGATCTTTCATGATGATGATCCAAGGGCTCCAATGCAAGGCGCCATTTACTTGACCCATTATGTCTTCATCCAATGGTGGAATTAAGATCCAATGGTCAATTATGATAGCCATCCTCTAACCCAATCCAATTGGGTTAAACCAACTCTTCATTATGTCTTCATCCAACGGTAGATCAAGATCTAACGGTCTAGATTGAATGATTTATTAAATCTAATCCAATTAGACTCAAACCAAGCCAATTAGGTGCCAACTCTTGGCTAACCCATATTAGAACATGATCTAATCAATTAGATCAATTAAGAATCAGATTCGAATCCAATTCGAATCAAGAGCTAAGGGTTTGCAACACCTGCTAGGATGTCTATTTTGCAAATATGATCTAATCCAATTAGACCCTTAATAAGTTTTCTTGTGTATGACCCATTGGGATCCATACTTAGCCAGCAATAGGTGTGAGTGCGAGTTGACCCAACTTGATTAGAACTCTTCTAATCGATTTAAGTCCATACTGCGCGAACCCAAACTTAACAATTAGAATCCTTTCTAATTGGTGATCGAATTAAACTCTTTAATTCGATCAAACCTATAAGACAAGATTGATGTCTAGCAACGTGTCATGTCTACCCGGAAATATGGAATTTGTGGAAATACCAAAATACCCTTCAGTGGCAAGTTACCGTGCAGTTCAATCCTTTAATCAAACTGCATTCCGAATATGTATATGAGTATGAATATATGTCAAACTCAATTTTATATTCATATATTTCTCAATCTTCTAATGATAATTCGAATAATGAAACATTAGAAACTCTTTCTAATTTTATTGTGCTTTGATCAAAGGCTTTTTGAATTATCATATGATTAGAAATAAATAGGATGCGATTTTCTCTTACTAGAAGTGATTAATTTCTTGTTGATCTACTCATAACCTTCGTACACATTCCACCATATCCAGAAGACCTCGTATATAACTTATTGTCATGAATGAGTGAAAACCAAAATATGGATTTATGTGGCACAAGATACTATGGTGGTCTCAGTTCAAAGGATCAGTTACACAACTCCCACTAAGAGAATTATCTTTTGAGATGTAAGTAAGACTTCATAAGATTTTTCTTTGTAGGTCAATTCAGTGAACTCATTTCTCTAATGAGCACCCACATCTTTGTATTAGTATCTCCACACAAGTGATTGTGAGATCAATCACCCTCTGCATCGAGCATACATAAGATGTGCCAGTCTTTCCGGTAAACATTGATCCTCGACTCAATGTACCAATGATTGGGAATATTTAAGATTAGGATTTTAGGATTTTAGGTCTCACTAGTATGACCTCATCATAGCCTCAAAATCATTGCCTTAATCTAAGAGGTTCATCACAAATAT